>NW_027280743.1:275000-337500 GCF_046629955.1 Centroberyx affinis
GCACGGCAGCAGCTGTAGAGAGGGAGTGGTGACTGTCCAAAGTGTGTGTCAATGTGTGTGTGTGATGTCAGTATGATGTAATCGCAGTACAGGTTTGGTCAGTGGGGAAACTAAATTTAAGTAATCAGTAAATACACCTATTAAGACACACTAGTATCACGTGATCCCTCACCAGACCTGGTGACCTGGTGTGGGTTTTTTTTGTGTCCCAACCTGTAGATTAAGAAATTAGGTTCTGATGTAACGAGCAGCTGCTGTGTGAAATGCCCAGCTTTCATTTTTTTAACCCGTATCTTATTAGGACAACTTGACTGCAGAGAAGACAGTCAGAGTTCAGCAGGGCAAACGCACCAAGGCTCTGTGATAAGATAGGTCACTTTCACAGGTAAAAAAGAGTGATGTAATGAGGGGAAAACCCACCTGAACTCACTTAACCTGCCTTGTTAAAAGTCACTTTGCACACCTTTTTATTGTGGTACAGTAGAACAAAAGTGAGAAGTCGTAAAAAAGCTGAGAAAGTTTACAAGTTGACCTTTAAAAGCTGATCAAAAAATCTGCACGTCTCATTAAACTTGGCTCATTTCAAGAAAATAAGACAAATTCATGTTTTTCTCTATTGTTTGTTGTTTGAAATTATTAAATGCGTCCCCATTTTTCTTCCCCAGTTGTACATGATGAATCAGCTGTTGAGGGCTTAGTGTGCAAATAGACACACACACACACACACACACACACACACACACACACACACACACACACACACACACACACACCTCACACACAGGTTAGTGGCGTTTTAACTTGAACAATCCAACAGCGATCTCTGCTGGTGGGATTTGAGTTTTGTTTCCAACCTGCAAAGATTTTCCTGTCCCTGCAGCTCTGCCTTTACACTTACAATTCATTTAATAATAATAATAATAATAATAATAATAATATGTTTTATTTATAAACCACTTTACATGATACTCAAAGACACTTTTAACATCATTTACGTTGATGTCACTTAGCTGATGCTCTTATCCAAAGCAATGGTAAATCTGATTCATTTACATACATCACTTTATGCACAATGTTAATGCATCATGAATTCTATAAACTGTCTGACAACTGAAGCACACAATAATATCACATGAACTTTAACTGAATTATGAGGTTCCATTGGAGTTCAGATCAGATTGGAGATATTGAAAGTTTTCACATCCAAGTGAGAAAAACTAATAACTTTCTTTTTTTAATGTGCATGTTTATTCACACATTTAGAAAAAAAAAAGAACTTCAGCTAGCACAACATCCATACAAGGGGTTTCATTTTATCTTCATTTTAGTTATTACTTAACTAATTATTATGGAGTTTTTTTTTAATTTTCATTATTTTTCATTTTAGATCATTTATTTCTTCATACATAGGTTTTTACCCTAAATAGCACAAGGGCCAATAACATGTTGTATGTTTATAAATGTGCATATTCTGTATCTTTTTAATCATCCAATACCATACAAGACTCCATCATATCATCTCTCCATCTTCCCCACCTCCCTCCACTGAATATTATCTAATAAATCAGCAAATATCTTTACACAATTGCAAAAAGATGAGTCTTAAAGGCACCAAAGTAAAAGTGATGGTTGCAATGACTGACACTTTCCAACAGAGAGCAGCAGAGAACAGACTGACAGGTTCCAACATCCTGCTGAACTCAGGACTGGATTCAGCTGGTTGTTACTGTAATCTAAAGCCAGGCTGGGCAGCCATGTGCCGGGGGGTTCACTGGTTTTAATCAGCATGAAGTGCCAGATGGGTGGGGTTTACCACAGTCACAACACAACAGTGCATCCAAGTTCAGACAATCACAGGCTTGTATTTTAAAGTCAATTCAGTATGCTTTTCTGTAAATTAAAACTCATCGGACTGTGTGAGCAGCCTGGATACAGTAAACCCCACAGTGCTGCAACTGGGTTCAAACAAAAAAGTAAATAGTATTTTCCAGGTTTGGGACCCGAAGGCCATTGGCTCAAATCCCAGAGTGGCTAGAAAAGTTTGTGAGGGGAGAGACTGAATAATGTTCTCCCCTCCCTCAGTTGTTAAACTGGGTGGTAAGATAACTGGGGAACCAATGTGCAGTAGCCTATTACTTACATGACAGACCAGTACACCATGAACTTGGCTCACAAGATCATAGCAGATCCACTGCACCCTCTATGGTCTGAATCTGTACTTTTACCTTCAGGGTGAAGGTACAGCAGCCCAGGATGCGGACTAAAAGAGGCTTCACATCCCTCGTCCCACGCAGCATTCTGCTGCTTCACAAGCTCTGATCACATGGTCTGAATTTGGCACTTTCTTGAATTTGGAACTTTCATTCATTCATTCACTCAGTAACGGTCCAGGTGCCCTTGAGCAAGGCACGTAAAGCTGGAATACAGGACCTTTTTGCAGTAATAATTTTATCTGTCTGGACCCTGGAGTCAAGTTACACAATATCAGTTGGCAGTGTTACCACAGTTGGAGATGCTCTCCATTGACCGCTATTGAAATTTTTGACCGGGTAGGTTAGCTGTGCCAGGTAGCCGAGTGCCGCTAGCTAGTTAGCATACTAGCTAGTTAGCATAGCTGACCCAAAGAGCTTAAAGTGAAAATATTTTTGTCTAACTTGACTGATCTGCTAGCAGCACACACTGTAGGCTAAGTTACTGTGAAGTCACAGTATTTACACCATCATAAGAGATGTTGTTGCCTAATTTCATTACAAAAGTTACAATCATTGAAAATCAAAAGACCTGGACCAGGAAGCCATTTTTACTGAGGTGGGAACTGTTTACTGTTTACATTTCAAATACTTTTTGCCGCCAGAGGGTGAAAAAAAGTGGTGGAAACCTTGATTTCAGCCTTAAAGACCTCATGAAACAGCATCTTTACCTCCTTGATTTGATGTATTTCTTTATTGAAACAGGATGTTGGGACGGGACAAGATGCAGTAAGGGATCATTCAAAAGTATAAACCAATGGAATATCAGTCAGGAAGAGAAAGGCAGTTTGATTTGATGGGAGGGGCAGAGGGGCAGGACTGCTCAAAAATCTGTTTTGTTTTATTGGTTGGAATTTATATTTCCGCCTCCTGGTGCAGCATGATGTCACCGTTAAAGATACTCTGTGTTCCAGGAAGTAAAAGTAATGGGACCATGGATCAGTGTCCGTCTGTTCGTAGAAATAGAAATATATGTTCAATCTGTCCTTTCGTTGTCCCATACGAAAATGCTTATACAATTTCACTCATATTTCAAGTTCACTCAGCAATCACTGACTGGAGTGAATGTGTGCAGCTGTATGAATGTGAAGCCGGGTCGTGATGAAAAACAGCTCGCATACTCTGTCAAATTTCTCCAGACAAAAAACAAAAAACAAAAAAAAAAACAAGGCAACAATATTTGACCCAGTTCTGGCAGAAAACACAATGCACAGCTCAGAGACAGAATAAAGAGACGCAAGGCATTATGGGAATCAGTATGCAAACCTCCGCTTTAATTTAAGAATCTGCTGCCAGCAAGTTTTAGGGTTTAAATGGAAATGCATTGTGTCCGTGTTCCTAAGATACAGAAACCAAGACAGAGTTTAATTGGAAGTTTGCATCACTCTCTCTTTCTTTCTCTTCCTCTCCAGCTTTGTCTGTCAGTCATTCCTAGAGACTATTTAATCCCATTCTTTGCGCCGGCCTTTGTCTGAACAGATCGAGGTGAACTTGAGGTTTCAGGGAGAGAAAGAAAGAAGAAAAGTTGGAGAAAGGTTTGTCCTACAATACAAAGTTTCTCTAAATCTACTTGAAGGCAAAGAGGAAGGAGATGAGAGGAAATAAGGACAAAACAGCTGAGGAGAGACGGAGCGGGGGAGACAAAATAGCGGAAACACCTAACAACTTATGAATATCAAGTATCTAATAAGGAGTCGGGCCACTCTGCCTTCAGAACAGCTTAAATCACTGGATTGCTGTCATCAAGTCCTGAACTGTGTGTGGCGGGATGTTGGACCTTTCTTCAAAAAGAAAGCCACCAGTTCTTTGAAGGATGAAGGACTTGGAAATCCACTTCCCATAAAGGTTCAGTGATGTTTAGAAATGCTGACTGTGGAGGGAGTCTCACCTCCTCTGCTGTTCATGAAACCGCTCTTGAGTTTGTTCAGCAGTGTGTATAGACTTGAGACGTGAAGACATGGGCGTGGCCATTTTTCGGTTCCGGAAACAAAATACCCATTCATTTTTCGCATACACATGGTCACGTGAAGCTGCGTCGGGAAAACTAGCAAAGTTGGGAAAAAAAGGCAAAGGTACAAGACTGTACGTTTGGGTGTTAAGAGGGTAAAGAAACTACCGTATTTCCTCTAATATTGGCCCGGGCCTTTATTTACCTCAACTGCAGAGGGTACCAGGCCTTTATTGGAAGCAGGCCTATATTAGAGACAGGCCTTTATTTCTAATTCCCTCTGTTTGATGAGTGTATTTGCTCATATTTTAGTACGAAGCCTCCTTGTTTTCTGATCTGCTTCTGTTTGGGTTCCTTAGGTAGCCGTTTTTTTGTTACTGCGACGCATTACCGATAATTACGGTAATCGACGACGACACGCTCCAGAGACTTCCACCGGCCGAGCCGTCTTGTGGCATACTGCCATCTAGTGGCACTTGTGCGTTACTACAAACTACAGTTACATTATATAACAGGCACCAGGAGTTTACCGGTATCCACCGTTGTTTTTTCCTTCGTTTTTTTCCCTGGCCTGTATTTGGGGCCGGCCTTTATTTGTTTGTGTCGACCACGGCCCCGGACATTGATCCAGCTTTTAATTGACTACCGGCCACTATTAGAGGAAATACGGTATTCATCCCAGAGATAATTGCAGCATCGAAGTCCCCCAATCACAGAGCTCACTCCGTTGTCTTGTCATGTGGGAGAGACAAACTATATCTAGAGCTAGTCATACAAGACAGACCTAACGCTACAACCATGGACTGTAAAGGGTTACAATGTTAAGAGAAGAACATGGTCCAGTGTTTTGTACCTGGCTGCAACCATTGGTCAGGAGTGCACAACTGCACTTCTTTCTACCGCTTTCCATCGTCTCAGTTGGCGAAGCAGCGGTGGATCCGACTCATCAGGTTTAATTAACAACTTATCACAGCAACCAGGAAGGAGGAAATACGAAGCGGACCAATCACAGTTCTTGTGGTCTTGCATCTCCCCATGCACAGAGGAGCAGTAAACTACCGCAGAAGTAGAAATGAGCTTTTAGTCCTTGCACTGAATAAACGAGCGATCCGTGTGCTCCAGCGCCTTCTTTGGGTCGCTGCCCAGAGACTTAGCTCCGCTGATCTGTCCCACCGGTCAAATCCTTATTCATTTACTTGTCTCCATCATCTACTATTGTCGTTGCTTAGCAACGGAAAATAAGCATCACAGATTTGTTTACACAGCTGTTGATTTACTAGCTAGCTAGCAAGATTGGTAACTAAGTCTAAGGCTTTAGCATGACTTATTTCCCTAAACTTTGACAACGTTGCTATTTTTCTGGTATTGCTATTAGGCAACACTTTCTTATTTTAAAGTGTGAAAGGAAAACGCATGAAAAGGGTGTCACAATCGCTTATATTCACTGATTGATAGAGTTTTTCATGTGTTCATGTAGGTTCACCTATAAAGATGAAGTGCTGGTCTTCCAACAGGAAGTCAGATGTGGTTACCATGGTATTCAGGACACCTGTTGGTTGCTTTTAATGCTGTTGATCCATGAATTGAAGCTTATTCTATCATTGCGCTCATTGGAAGTCACTCTGGATAAGAGCATCACCTAAATGCCTAAAACGTAAAAACATATATTTAAATAATCTAAAAAAAAAAGTAGGTGACAAGCAGTGAGGGGAGAAAGAATGACGATGGAAGAGAAAGGAGGAGAAATAAAGGAGTAAAACTGAGGAGGAGAGGAGCTGCCAGGCTCTAGCTGTGACTGAGTCTATACAGGCAGGCAGCCAGCGTCCCACATGGGGGGTCTTAGTCTCCAAATCTATGGGGGACCTGACCCATGCTGCTCCCTGCTGGTGTGTGTGTGTGTGAGTATGTGTGTGTATGTGTGTGAGTGTGTTTGTGTTACAGAAGCACAAGCATCAGGCCACCGTGGAGATGTGAAGTGGGAGAATGTGTGCTGGGGTGAGAGGTGACCTCTCTGTGTGTGTGTGTGTGTGTGTGTGTGTGTGTGTGTGTGTGTGTGTGTGTGTGTGTGCGGGGACACTCAGCAGGAGAATGTGTTTAAGGGGTGAGAGGTGATTGGGATGTGTGTATGAGACGCAGAGGAGAGGAGAAACTAAATAGATATAGATTGAGATTAAAATTTACCCTCCTGGCGGCCATGTTGGAGGTCCTCAGCTCTGTGAACAGCTGACTGTGTTTCTGTCGTCTCAACAGAATTGAACAGACGGTTACTTTCTGTCTGTTTCTGACTGAACTGATCATTTCATCACTGATCCATCTGATTGATTTAGTGTTTAGATAATGTCAGCTTTAAATTTAATAGTCATCTTTATAAACTATTAAATAATGTATAAATTAATACCTTAGTTAACATGAACACCATTAGTAAATTATTACCAGACACACTAGTTAACTGTTAATTAAGGGTTAGTTAATGCTTATTAAGCATTAACTAACCCTTAATTAATGTACCCTTATTGTAAAGTGCTACCAACTTATTCAGTGATCCATTAATATATTATTGAACCATTTATTGTTTTGTAACATCATCTTGTTGGTCTCTGAATCTGGTTATAATATGTGTTATTTGGTGGATTTGCTATGGCAACAGGTACTTATGTATTTCAGGCCAATAAAGCACCTTGGAATTGAAATTGATTGAGACTGGAGGATGGGGTGGGGGGGGGGGGGGGGGGGTGGAAGAGAAAATGGACAGAATAACTGCAGAATGAGAAGAAGCACAGCGTCACCAGGTCTGACCAACCAAAACAAATGGCTCTCTGGGTTCACACTGTAATTTATTAAAAAGGATGGTCTGAACACTGTGTGTGTGTGTGTGTGTGTGCGTGTGTGTGTGTGTGTGTGTGTGTGTGTGTGTGTGTAGTATATTGTCCAGTCCCGTCTTGGCTCCGGCTTCCAAATACTTTCTCAACTCAACAAATACACACACACACACACACACACACACACACACACACACATACACACACACACAGAGAGTTAGACAGCCCATTTTAATGAATTGGAGGCTAAACTATACATCTTGCCAAACTACCATAGACCTCCCTTACCAACACACGCACACACACACACACACACACACACTCACCACCTCTCAGGTCGTTTCCATGGCAACCGCTGAGAAGTGTCCGGGCTTCTTTAAAAACAACAACTCTCCAAACTCTCCGGTGTTTCCAGACCAGAGTTTGTTTCTCTCACTTTGTGTTTAGAAAATGTTCCACTACAAAGTCAGGTGTTCAATTTTCAATTTTTAAAGCAGTAGGACAATTCCCTGATCTGCATACTGAGCAGTTTCACATTAGGATGAGTGTCGCTCTCCTCCTGTCTCCACAAATACCACAGAGACGCCCCGAGGAGCGCTGGGTGCACTGGGAGGCTCCCAGTGGCCGACAGTAGAGCTGCACTGTGTTGAACTGAGCCAATATGAAGCAGGGCGGTGCTGGAAAACAGCAAGGTGCAGAATAAAGGTGAATAAGGAGCTGAAGTTAAAGGAATAGGGATGGGAAACGAGAACCGGTTCCAGTTGAGAATCGGTTCCAAATTGTCCGATCCATCAAAATCGTATGCCTCCGAGGTTATCAATTCCTTTTATCGATGCCGGCCCCGATAATGTTTTTTGCCGCCGATCGCCGAACGTCTATGAGCCATATCTGCCGATACCGATCGGCCATACCGATAGTTTTTTTGTTTTGTTATAGCAGCTGGTATAGCAGTATTATAGGTCTAACAGTTTCCATTTTACACACATTTCATCCATCAAATTGAGTCCCGGTTAAAAAGTATCCACATTTTCTTTTTTTCTACCTCAATATTTACTTGATCATTATGTAGGGCTGCCCCCGACCAAAGATTTTCCTAATCGACTAGTAGTCGTTAGTTCAAGCCATTAGTCGACTAGTCGTTGATTATTAATTAATTATTATTTAAATATATATTTTTTAGGGCATCAGAAAATGGTTTGAGCTCCAGGGCTGTAAAAGCATGTTATAATTAACATTGTTAACACTGTGCTACATTACAGAGAAATACAAAACCGTAATAATGAGCCTTTAAAATATAGATTTTACAAGCACACACACACAGCGAGCCGCCTGCTAACGACAATGCTAACGGCAAAAGTGGTAATGATTCTGAATGTGTCGGAACAACCAGCAAGGAGACTGAACATAGAGCGGCCAAGCTAGGTGGCTAACGTCACCGATCCATTGAACAAAGCATTGAACAACAAGCGTGTCCCAGCCGGGTTCATCACTTTATTGTGTCCCCTGGAAACAGATCCGTTGTTGTCTGTGCTACTTGCAGCATGTTTCTGTATTTGGCTGTGTTGTGTGTATTTGGCTGTGTTGTGTGTATTTGGCTGTGTTGTGTGTATTTGGCTGTGTTGTGTGTATTTGGTTGGCTGTGTTGTGTGTATTTGGTTGGCTGTGTTGTGTGTATTTGGCTGTGTTGTGTGTATTTGGTTGTGTTGTGTGTATTTGGTTGTGTTGTGTGTATTTGGTTGTGTTGTGTGTATTCGGTTGTGTTGTGTGTATTCGGTTGTGTTGTGTGTATTTGGTTGTTGTGTGTATTTGCAGCGCATGTGTTGTCAAATTGATGAAGATGTTTTCTTAATTTGCTTGTGTTTTGTCTATTTGTATGTGTTTTCTTAAGTTGCAGTGCGTTGAGCTCTCTGGGCCACCGTAGATCTCTTACTCAGTCAGTCGTAACCTTTTCATTGGTCTCTTGGCATGGCAAGTTGATTGTGCAAAACAAGAAACAACTGTGCAATGTTGTTAAAGGTAAAAAAAACACCTGTCATCATTTGGTGGTGTGTTCTTCTTCTTCCTGTGGATAAGACAATAGATGTGAAGTCATGTTGAGATGTTTCCAGCAGCTCCAGTGGAGTCTGATATGAGAAAATGTTTCAGGATGTAAAACCTCAGCGGTAAACGTCAGGTTTCTTGGTGTCAGTCCCTCAGAATCAAAGAGCGTGGGCTTCTTCTTTCTAGAGCCGCCATTTTGCACCGAGAGACGTTCAACAATCACACAGGGAGAAATCCACTGGCTGTGTGGGATGGAGAATGGAGGAGGAAGAGGAGGAAGAGGGGAAGCTGACAGTCTCAAAGAGTCGAGAACTACATTGGCACTCTGTGTGTGTGCGTGTGTGTGATTTATAATAATAGATGTACGAATGCAATGAGAATCTGGTGGGACAAAGGCCAGATAACCAATATATTTCCCTTGGTATTTTATTGTTTTCTGGGTCAGGAAATGTCACTGCTTTTCAGATTGGGTGTAATTATTTTTCTATTTTTTTGGACACAATGTGTCGCCTCAAGGTTTTTTTTTTTTTTACCTTGTAGAATGTGAGAAAATAAAAATGTGGACAAAAGACTCCACTTGTAACTTTTTAAACATCTTCGTCAAACTTCTCTGAGGATAACTCATTCACATGCTCGCCCTCTCTCTCTCTCTCTCTCTCTCTCTCTCTCTCTCTCTCTCTCTCTCTCTCTCTCTCTCTCTCTCTCTCTCTCTCTCGGAAGCATTGGTAGCCATGAGCTTAGACAAGCAGGTTTGAGACTGGAGTGTGTGTGTGTGTGTGTGTGTGTGTGTGTGTGTGTGTGTGTGTGTGTGTGTGTACAGGCGTGCACGTAGGTTCTAGTAATGCTGTGTCAGCGTGAATAAATCAATAAACTGTGAATTAAACACTAGGGTGTGTGTGTGTGTGTGTATCAAGGTAAGTCAAAGTCAAAGTGCCTCAGAATAGGTATAGAATAGACTTCAACTTTTATTTTGGAATTTGTAGCAACGAAAAAATATCTGCAGATGTGTTTTTAGGTGTGTGTGTGTGTGTGTGTGTGTGTGTGTGTGTGTGTGTGTGTCTGTCTGTCTGTCTGTTTGTTTGTGAGAGAGAGAGAGAGAGAGAGAGAGAGAGAGAGAGAGAGAGAGAGAGAAGAGAGAGCAAACCCCAAACCCCCACCCCACCTCACCCCAACCCCACACAGTGACACATAGCACAGAAATTAAAGGGAAAATACACCAAGAACACTTAAGCACTCTTAAAAAACAGTTTTGTGAGCTTGGAAAATAAGGTTCTATCTGACTGTTTTTTTTGGTCCCACTTTATTCAGGGTTCCTACGCAGGTCTGGAAAGTCTGGAAAATTATTAAAAATGAATTTGATCATTTCCAGGTCTTGAATAGTTTGGGAATTTAAGAAAATTGTATGGAAAATGTTGCGGTTCAGGTCCGATACACACATAATTCTAGCTTTTATGTTGTTGTAGAGCCACTTTGAGTCCACAGGTTTTGTTGATGTGAAGAATAATGTTCAGATAGAGGGACGCTCTTATTACCCAGCCGCTGTCAGCATGCATTATATCAAATACCCACCAAAATCAAATCCGGTCAAGAACATAGGGTCTGGGAAAAATATGGAATTTTAAAACGGAAACCGTGTAGGAACCCTGCCAATCATCTCACATATTCTGATATTTGTCGCTGTGAAGAACAATCTTCATCTATACAGTGATATGACCTAGTTAGCAGGGGCAAGATGTCTGTCTGCGTAAATCATATTGAACACCAGACAAATCTTCAAAACAAATCAAGGTCTGGAAAAAGTATGGAATTTTTTAATTGAAAATGTGTAGGAACCCTGTTTATTTGAATAGTCCAAACTCAACTTCTTATCCATTGAATATAATGTGTTGCTAAAGTGTCAAGTGATACTCATAATTGTGTGAAAAGTATATTCAGTGTCTGTGTGAGGGTTGATCTTAGGGTTTGGGTTACACAGTCTGTTGAGATGCAGCAAACAGGCAAGTGGCACTTTATTGATCTACTTTTTGTCACCTGATCACTGAATTTCAACATTTGGCTCTGATTGAACAGGGAATCTGGTCGATTGCTTTACGGCACAAAATATTTTTCACTTTGCAAGTAACACACAACTTTATTCCAGTTCCACTGTTGTAACTGCAGAGTTTCAGCTTGATGTTAGCTCACCTGGTCTGAACACACACTGCCTGTTATCGGCTCTTCTTCTTGCTCTTCAAAACAAAAACAGAGTGACACCAGGGAGGGTGAGGGAGACGAGCAGCAACATGCTTTATGCAACAGGGCTTATGGAAAATGTGGTCTTGATTTTAGAAACACAAAATACTGAATGTAGTACCTCTAATGCAAGTCTACTGCTGGTAAAAGCAGTAGTAGCAGAGTTAGTGAGTTAATCACCTAGGTTTTTATTTTTAAAATTTAGCTTTAATATATGGACTTGATCCTATTTGGGGTTTTATGTTCCATTGTTTTGATTAAATCTAAGCAGCAGCATGTAATTCACTGCCATACTCTCTCCCATGACGTGAATATGTATATTTGTACAAGCGTCTAGCATGTCATCACTGGAAAAGACCGTTTTTTTAAGCACATTGTTTTTATTCACAGGTAGAATTCCAATTTTTAGAAACAGTGTTAAATCCTTCAAAAATATAAAAATCTTACAAAAGTCTAAACAGACTAGAAACCACATCAAGCAGTGCCACAGTGTTTTGTAAAACAGGAACAAATGTTTTGTAGAAAATATTAGTTTCACACACAAAAATAAGACTCAACAATAGTCTAACATCTATTCCCGAAGGCTAACAACTATAATCAATCATCATCATCATCATCGATGGAAAGCAAGTTGTTGTAGTTTCCTTCACCATTATCATTGTTTTCACAGTTTACACAGGTCAGGTTTTCAGTCACACTTTTTTTTCAATTTCTAGGGAAGACTTCAAACTTACATATAAGTAATTTCATATATACAAATTTTCTCAGAATTGCTCTATTAAATGAAATTGTACTAAAATGTAGATTATAGTACCTTTGCATCCATTCAAATGTGTTTTCATCCATTCCATTCCAATGGGAAGTTACATCAAAAAATGAGTATTTTTCTAACAACTGGGGGATAAATGAATTAAGAATGAAATAAGAATTATAGCTTCCATTCATTCATTATTGATAGGTTTCATTTAATGGTTTCATATAATTCAGACTGATTTTAATCAGGTTTAGGACAGGTTTAATCATCACTGCTATAAAATCACAAATTAAGTGCCTGGGGGCTTCATTTAGAAAAGGTTTTTCATTTAGAAAAGGTTTATATTCACAAAGTTTGCGCTTTTGACCAAATCCAAGCCAAAGTTATTTGTGAAATTTCTGGTCTGACCTTGATGCCAAAATAAAAAAAGGCTTAATTGATTTTTTTTTTTTGAAATAATGTTCAATGCTGTTTCAAAAGCAGAAACTAATTTCTGATGCCACAGATATGATTTTAATTTGATTTTAATGATATTGGTTGAAATGGCTGCAATTCTGAGTCAAAGATCGGTAAAACTTTAGATTAGAGAACACATTAACTATTAATAAGTTGCTTATTAACATGCATATTAGTAGTCTATTGGTTCATTATTGGTCATTACAAATCACTTATAAGGAAGTTGTTGCACATGAACTCGACTCTCAGTTTGCTCCTGTACAATTTTGGGAAGGAAACCAATATCTGTTGTTGGTGTACTGTAAACCAATAGAAACGTTCAAATGACTCATATGAATTAAAGTTATTCAGAAAGCCTTGTTTAAGGGAGAATAAATATTCTTGTGATACTCACACCTTATAAGCCCCATACTGAGCAAATCATACTAAGAGCCTGATTCATGTCCAACAGCTTCCTTACTGACTGCTGTAAGACTAATTAGGAGGCGGTTATACTTGTAGAATACAGTAGTGCAGAATAAGGTGCTAATAAGTGGTTTGTAGTGAGTACTAATGAACCAATACACTACTAACATGCATGTTAATAAGCAATTTATTAATAGTTAAAATGTGTTCCCTAATCTAAAGTGTTATCCAAAGATCATTTCTACAGATGAGATCCCTGGTGTTTACTGTACCGTTAAACAAAGTGCAACTCTTTTTAGACTTTTTAGATTGATTCAGATTGTGATGTCACGCAGCCGCCTGTTCAGACTGATTCATTTCTTGGCAGTTTCCCTTTAATTAACCTTTGACCCTTTAACCCTTTAACCCTCGAAGAACTTGAGGAAGAAGGAGCAGACGGAGTGCCATCCCTCTGCGCAGTAACTCTGCACCGGCTCCATGTCGTTCACCAGCCCCTCGTCCCCGAACCCAGTCCTCTCCTCCCTCTTTCTCTTCTCCTCTTCCTCCTCCTCCTCCTCTCCCTCCTTCTTCTTCCTCTCCGTCTTCCCTCCGTCCGCCGACCCTCCTTTCTTCTTCCCTCCTCCCTTCCCTCCCTTCCTCTCCTCCGCCGCCTCCTCCCCGCTGCGCTGTGCCAGCTTCATGTGGGCTTCGGTCGGGGCCTTCTTGCAGGTTTTGGCCTTCAGGACTTTCTCTCCGTCGCAGGCGTTCTGCCTCTTCTTCAGCTTCCCCACCAGCTGCTTCCAGTACTGGCTGGACTTCACTCCGTAGGCCTGGCAAAGGTCCGGTTTGCCGGCGTACCGACACCAGTACCTGCTGGAGGAAGAGGGTTGGAGGAGAAATTGGAGATGGAAGAGGAGAGGAAGAGGGAGAATGAGCAGGATGGGAAGGAAAATAACAAGAAAGGGAACAGGTAGGAAAGGACAAAGAGGAGAAGTAGAGGTAGAGGAAGTGGAAAAGAAAGTGAAGGAAGAATAAAGGTTACGATTGGCCAAATTACACACAAGAACCTGTTTTGAACCTGTCCTGCAGCATTTTCCCCTTTAACTGTCACTGCTACTGTCCTTCCCAACGCTGTTCATCACATTTGTCCCTCTGTAGAATGACTTTCAAAACAGTTTTACCAAATTCTCTCATTCCCTGTTTTTTTTTTTTGCTTTTGATCAGCTTTGAAGGCACTTTCTTGCTAAAGCAGCCCTAAATCTTTGCCCTTTTAAAACTGTATTCAAGCTCCCAGACTGTCTATGGGGTTAGGCAGTTGGCAGGAACAAAAATATGCAATATCAGATACAGATTAGGATAATGTGCCCCAGTTTTGAGAGTCTTTCTTATGAACCCCAGAATCACTTAAATGATTGAAAATGACCAGCTTTACTTTGAATCTCAAGATGCACATGTACACCTTTGACCGTTGTGTAGGTGACATAAATTAAGAGGCGTAGAGCTAACTGAATTTGGAGACCGCCGTTCAAGAAGAGCACCAGGGTTCAAGTCCCCGAGTCAGCAAGCATCCGCTCTGCTGAAGTGTCCATGAGCAACACACTGCGTCCCCACCATCTCCACAGAGTCAAACCAAAGGAGATATCACATTATTACATTATTAAGGAGATGATACATAGGCAAACTCTTGGGCAAATTTGGAGGAAAATCTCTGGGCAAATTTTGCTTGAAATATTTTCTCATTGAAAACAATGTATCAGTTTGAAATCTGGCTAAGCTTGATCAGAGAGCAAGCTTTGCTGGCAAGGTTTCAACATCAACCAATCAGAGAGAAGAAAATTGGTCAGGTGACCTGTTCTCAGAACAAAACATTTTCAAAATGGTCCAACTGCTGCTAAACACACCAGGAAATAATAGCTATGATTCTTTTTATATAACGTTTCATCTAGCAAGCTATAATTCGTTATGAAATTGCAGTGGATAAATCTGATGAAATTATAAAATATTTTACATTTTCAGTAGAAAAGAGGAGGCCAAGATGACAAGTGATGGCAGCAGTTTGTTTTTTCATCCATTTTTACTCCACCAACTGTCAAATTTTTCACTTACCATTGCCTTCTTCGCCCGTTGCCCAGATGCTCACTCATTGCCCATTGACGGGAAATTTTGCGTCAAATTTGCCCTGAAAATGTTCCTGTGTATCATCAGTTTTAAATGCCTCCGCTGCCTCTTACCTCTGCTGCTCCCCCAGTGTTTCGGTGCTGCAGCTCACCAGCAGGGTCACCAGCGTTTCCCCGGACGTCTCCCAGGTGCAGCGGTGTCCCTCCTTGGTGGTCAGCTCTCCGGAGCCGGGCACCGAGCGGTTCCTGGGCCTCTTGGCGGGCTGGGGGGTGGCGGGCGTCGGCGGGGGCTGGCGGGGTTTGTCGGCTTTTCCCTGACCGGGTTGCCGCTTGGCTTCGGGGAGGACGGGGAGGCAGAGGAGGAGGAGGAGGAAGAGGAAGCTCCACGGCAGGGGGTGCATGGTGGCTGGGGAGGGAAGGTTAGACAAAGATAAAGGAGGAGATGAGAAGATACAGGACTCAACTTTTCCCATCGCTTTGCTATTCATTTTCCTGTTTTATTTTACCCGCTTTTATTCTTTTCTCTTGGAGCAGTTGCGTTTCATTTGAGGTTTGCTTTTAATGAAATGTGGATTATAATACGAAGTCTACTAGAACTACTCTGCATTTTACATTGTGTGCCACCGGATCGGATTTCGTGGCTTTTTGTTGCTTTATGGCACAAATGGAGATTAATTTACGGCACAAATGAGGCTAAAGCTTTCAGAGTTTCTGGCAGCAGATGGTGGAAGGAGGGAAAGGAAGATGGAGAAATCACTTCCAACATGTTGATCCTCATCAGGGAGGGGGAGGGGGGCACAGGAATCAACGGGGCTTATGGGAAATGTAGTCTTAATCTGGAGAAACACTAGAACTAACAATACTACTGGAGTGAGACAGAGGAGAAGAATCATCTCCACCATGCTCTCATTTGTTTACAGTCATTATACCAAACTACCACAGTTAATTTGACAATGAAATGTATGTTTAAAAATGCTATGGCAGCACCTTCAACAAAAAGAGACAAAACAAAAAGCAGAACTTTTCCCTCTCGCTTTGCTCGTCACTCTTACTCCACCCTAAACAAGAAAAAATTGAATGTTTTTCAACTATCCAAACAAACCTTTTAGTAAAATCATATCACAGTTGGTTGAGGGACACCAGATTCATAATAACACTCCTCCAAAACAAATCTAAAATAAGAGCTAAGATGAAACTTTATTGATCCCTGTGGGGGAAACCTGGTCACCGCAGCATCAAATAGTACAAGGATACAGCAAAGAAAAGTAGAATATAAATAAGAATACAGCAAGAGAGCTATATCAACATTATCACCACTAGACAACCCGGTCTCTTGGCAGTTCTTGAAATAGTCAAGAAATTTAATCTATTGATTTGTGTACATGGACACGATTTTTCAATTTTTCTTTGTGACGCTCAGCACGACTTTCAAACTAATGTATTTCAATTGGAAGTATCTTTCGTGTCTGCAACACGTTTTTTTTTCTGTCAGTCAGGACTCAGGAAGTAGTGTGACATTGAAATAAAATGGTGGCCAGTCAGGGCGTTGTGGTCGGGGGGGTGGATGGGCGAATACGTTTGACATCGATGCCGACAACTGGGATTCGATTCCCAGCGTGTTCAAAGTACATTTCAACCATAAGCCACATTTAAATTTTTAACGAACGTTTTTCTTATTTAACCATGACCAAACCATTTCTCTAACCTTAACCAAGCTGTTTTAGTTGCCTAACCATAACCGTAACACAAGTCGTTTTATTTGCCAAAACTTACGTTTTCAAATTTGTGGTGGAGGAACGTAATTCAGGTCGTGTTCATTTCACGAAAAAAAAACGTGTCCATGTACACAAATCAATAGATTAAATTTCTGTGACTATTTCACGAACTGCCGTGAGACCGCGTTGCACTGGAACATGTTAAGTAGAATGTGTGAATGAAAAGTGTGAATGAAAAGTGTGAATGAAAAGTGTGAATGAAAAGTGTGAATGAAAAGTGTGAGGGTATCTACTGAGAACTAAAGTGGCGCTGCATGACAAATGGCAAAATAGAAGCATGATGGGGTAATTTCATGAAGCCTGCCTCTGCATTAATATCCCAGAGGGCCAGAGTGTGAAAGTGTGACACAATACAGCAATGTGTAAAAAAGAAGTAGATAATGGAAGTAGAGCGGGGGAGCGGGGGGGGGGGGGGGGTGTGTGGGGGGGGTTCTGTCAGCGCTGTATTGAAGGGCAGCGAAGCGTCAGCAACACTCTCCCAAGAAGAGTCAAAACCGGACATGTGGATGTCAGAGAACGTGTCGGAAACACACAGGAGGGAGGGAGGGAGGCATGTGAGGTGTAAACACAACTGAACTCACTGCTGCTCATCTGTTTCCACTCAGCTCAGAAGATAAGATGAAATCGATCGATCCCCGAGGGGAAACTGGGGCGTCGCAGCAGTGGAGAATAGAGGTGTGGTTAAAAAATAATATGGAACAAATGGTAAGAAATTGATGTAAATAAAAATGACTTAAAATTAAAGATATAGTGTTCATCAATTTGAAATTATATTGTTTCTGGAAAATAAAAATACGTTTCCTGGGGTATTTTCTAAGGGATCTAACACAAAATAACACAAATTTAAACTCAAATTATTAAATGCATTTTCCTTATTGACGAGAATTTTGATTTAACGGAAAATTAAATAAAATGCTTTAAACTTGTATGGATCCAAGTGTGAAAAAGTCCCTTCTTCCTTGTTACTTAGTTTTACCTCTAGCTTCTTTGTCAGGTTAGTAAGTTGTTGTGTGTGTGGTCGACTTTCTGCATGTAAAAAAAGTTAGAATAGATAAATTAGAAATAAATTAACTAATTATCACTATGCCCCTGGGTAAAATTGAACAAGGTACCAAGTGAAAACAAGTTACCTCAACACCTCAGTCAAGTTAATTAAGTGAAACATTAACAGGTGTGGGGTTTCATAGGAAGTTTAATAATGTGTTTATGTGTTTATAAGTTATAATGAGGTGGAAAATTAAATCAAATCTGCACTCCGCTGCAGAGCGACATGTTTTCACAGCAGTCGAACCCTAAGTGCTCTTCTGTTAAAATGAATGAAGGAGCTGCACCTGCTGCTCTGCATCAATCATTTTACAATGTATTATTATTTTCTTTAATTTTCCATTTTCCATTTGCCATTTGTCCCTTTGAAAGCCATCAACCCACACAAAAAAAAATCTTAATTGATCAGAGTTTTCCTGCTCATCGGCAAGCTACGAAATTTTAGACTTGTATTTGTCAGTCCTGTTGCCCGATGGATAGAGCAAGGCACTGACACTGCCAGGGTTTGGGGTTCAACTCCCTGGGAAGCTAATACTGCTAAAGTTAGAGGTTCCACTCCCACTGTGGTCAGTACAGTAAGAGCTAAAAATGAATGTGTTTATGATACTCCAAGTTACTGTGGATTAAAGCATCCACCGAATGATATACTACTGTATTTCCTCTAATAGTGGCCGGTAGTCAATTAAAAGCCGGGTCTCCGATAATGTCCGGGGCCGTGGTCGACACAAACAAATAAAGGCCGGCTCCAAATACAGGCCGGGGAAAAAAACAAAGGAAAAAACAACGGTGGATCCTGGTAAACTCCTGGTGCCTGTTATATAATGTAACTGTAGTTTGTAGTAACGTACAAGCGCCACAAGATGGCAGTATGCCACAAGACGGCTCGGCCGGCGGAAGTCTCTGGAGCGTGCCGTCGTCGATTACCGTAATTATCGTAATGCGTCGCAGTAACAAAAAAACGGCTACCTAACGAACCCCAACAGAAGCAGATCAGAAAACAAGGAGGCTTCGTACTAAAATATGAGCAAATATACTTATCAAACAGAGGGAATTAGAAATAAAGGCCTGTCTCTAATATAAGCCTGCTTCCAATAAAGGCCTGGCACCCTCTGCAGCTGAGGCAAGGCTGGGCCAATATTAGAGGAAATATGGTATGTTAACTTAATCAGAGTTAAAGGAGAAGACCGGAGTCATTTAGAGTTAGAGTCCATTTTCTTCTATGTCTCATTTTCCCAAATCAGTTTGCAAATCATGTCGTATATAAATAGATTTTTAAAAATATGCTCGTTTAATGCTGTTTAATGCTTTTAAAATCCAAACTTTACGGTGTCAAACCTAGCTTGAAATGAACTGCTGTCCCAGCTAAATCAACAGCCATGGATGTGACAGTAAAGTGTTTGTGAGGATTATTTTCCTGGAGGAGACAGGGGTCAGTTGATTGAGAGATGAGAAAAAAGAGATGAAAACACTCGACTCAGCTCAATGAAATAAGGAGAAAACAGAAAGTTTGGCTTCGTGTTTCCTGTGATGGATTCTCCCGCTCTGTGGAAGTTTGTTTTTCACACCGGACAAACATGATATCTGAACTATGCTGACTGTGTGCAGAACCAGAGAGGAACCTGGACCGCTGCTACTGAAGTAACAAAAAACACCAAAATTATCCTTTGACATCTTAGTTTTTCCTGCCGCATAAATGAAATCTGCCAATTGGATGAGTAATTTCTTTCTTTTAGTTCTTCCAGTGCCTTTTAACACGTTCAATATTTATCCTGAAACAAGTAAAGAATGTTATTATTGCATATTTAATATATTTTTTTGCAGTGTGAGCACCTCTCCCCTGCAGGATGCTAGCAGCAGTTTTGGAGGAGACGAAAAACAAAGACGCACAGCACCAAAACAAAAATAATCCCTCCTCCATCGCCCCCCTTTAATCCTTACACACCTCATCAATAAGTCATGGAAAAAAACTGAATTCATCTTTTTTTTTTTTGTCTAACATTTGGTTTGAGAGTCCGTTCTGCTACGTCCGAGTTTTAGAAAAGAGGCAGAAATGCAAAGTGTTAGTAGTCCAGGTTTGTTTTTGTGTGTTTTTAGTGTGAGGAGCGTTCTCTTACCATGTGGCGGTCCGCGGCTCTGAGTCGGTGTGAGAATGTGGGGGCCGGGACGCTCGGATAAAAGAGGGGCGAAGACAGGGATAAAAGAAGGGGGGGGGGGGGGAACGGAGGAGGAGGAGGAGGAGGAAGAAGAAGGGGGGTTCAGGGCATAAAGAGGACTAGAACGAGAACTGCCCACCCCAAAGAGAGGGCCCCTCCCATAGTCACCCCTCCTGACAATCATCTGTGTGTGTGTGTGTGTGTGTGTGTGTGTGTGTGTGTGTGTGTGTGTGTGTGTGTGTGAGTGTGAGTGAATGGGACAATAGACACACTTGCCAAGGTTTCCCGGCTCCATGCAGAGCCTGCAGACTGAAGACACCTCGAGGGTCTGGATGCTCGCTGACAAAACGCCTCTTTGTTTATCACTGAAACTGTGTTTTTTTTTTGTTTTTTTAAGACGATACAAATACTTGAACTGACACTTTATCTAGCGGTGTGACATCTTCAGCATATTGGTTATATTTTAATTTATTGAAATAAAATAAAATGAAGACATTAGTGTTGGAGTACAGAAATGCAAGAATTTATTTTTCCATGAGAACAAACAATAAGATCTCATCTCAGTATGAACATTTCAGAAATTATATTTTAATCACAGCATATGCTACCTTCATGTTTTATTCTATTTAAATGATTTATTTGTCTGTGTTTGTTTATTTATCTGTGTGTTTATTTAATAAACAGGGACTGTGTACAACAATATATTGCACCAGAATTAGCTAGTTTTCTGGGCCATGGGCTAACAAAGAGAATATAAAAAGAGAAGAAAGAGACAAAAGAAGGAATAAGCATAAGTGCATCAATACATTGTCATTTTTCCCAACAACATAAAAATCAGCGTTAAAAATAAATACTTCTATTGCAAATTTATCACAATTCATAGCATGGAACTTTAAAAATGTCACAGTATGAAGTTGTCCAGTGATGAAGATGAATGTCTCTGTCAGGCAGCAGCGAGGTGAAGCAGTCAGCTGGAAACGAAACAGACATCAAACATTTAAGACAACAGACGGCAGATCAGCAGCCTGATGAATCTCAGAGAGGAGAGAGAGGAGAGGAGAGAGAGAGGAGGGAGAGAGGAGAGACAGAGGAGAGAGGAGAGGGAGGAGAGAGAGAGGGAGAGGAGAGAGAGGTGACAGAGAGGAGAGAGGGAGGGGAGAGAGGAGAGAGAGGAGAGAGAGGAGAGAGAGGGAGGGGAGAGAGGAGAGAGAGGAGAGGGAGGAGAGGGAGAGGAGAGAGAGGAGAGAGAGGAGAGAGGAGAGACAGAGGAGAGAGAGGAGAGACAGAGGAGAGAGAGGAGAGACAGAGACAGAGAGGGAGAGAGAGAGAAGAGAGAGAGGAGGGAGGAGGGAGAGAGAGGAGAGAGAGGAGAGAGGAGGGAGAGAGGAGAGACAGAGAGAAGAGAGAGAGGAGGGAGGAGGGAGAGAGAGAGGAGGGAGAGAGGAGAGACAGAGACAGAGAGAGAGAGGGAGAGAGAGAGAAGAGAGAGAGGAGGGAGGAGGGAGAGAGGAGAGAGAGTGGAGAGAGGAGAGACAGAGGTGAGAGAGGAGAGAGAGAGAGAGGAGAGAGAGAGAGAGAGAGGAGAGACAGAGGAGAGAGAGAGGAGAGAGAGAAGAGAGAGAGGAGAGAGGAGCAGCTGTTCTTCATATCACAGTTGCACAAATAGACACTTAGACCACATAGTAAAAATTTGTAAAATAAGCACAAACTCTTCAATTTCAATTTTGTGTCCGGCACATGAAGGGGTTAGCTAACGGTTAACATTAGGGCCCCCGGTGGTCCCTGCACCCCAGTTTGGGAACCACTGTCCCAGACGTTATGGCACAGCTACACCGGCTGTGTTTCTGTTCTGTCCGTTTGGGTCACAATGCAGCCGCTAACTTCACTACAACCTGCTGGAGCCGGACCAGAGCCACAACACTGGAGATACACAAGACCACGCATCCGTCTGTTCCGTATTTTAGCCATATAACCGTATATATAATTGGCAATATTTTGCTTATTGTAGTAATTTATAACCATGTCAGTTAACAAAATAGAGGATGTATGAACCAATGTCGCTTAAATAAATGTTGGAGATGAGGTTATCTATGGAGCTGCTGAGAAGCTTCTATTTGGCGACCTACGCACCTACACACACACGTGCTCCTCTGTGTACATTAATGTTCCTCACTGTACAACTTGAGTTGTTTATGGAACAATAAGCAAAACTAGATACCTGTGTTGACTTACCCATAGTTGAAACCCTAGTACGCGCAACAGAACGGGCACGCAACAATACAGAGCTGGTGTAGCAGCTTAAAAGGAATAGTTCACCCAAAAATGAAAATCCTGTCATCATCTCCTCACCCTCATTCCAAATGAAACTCAGGTGAAATTTGTTAGTCCATATAACACACAGGGAGGCTGCAGCACAACTTGGTAGCAGCCTTCTCCAAAACAACTGAAGTCAATGGGGACCAGTTCTTTAGAGCTCCAAAACAAAAACAGCCAAACAATCACACTGTGAATAGAAAGACCTATACACCATTATTTGTTGCAAATCAATCAGCTGTAGTTAAGATTTGCACTAAATGATGGTGTAAATATACTGTAGGTCTTTTTGGAACAAAAAAACATCCCCGGATTTCAAACTGGAAAAACATGGCGGCTCGTTTGCAAACTTTCTCTTACATTATGAAAATAGTTCACCGAAATGTGTTTCTGAAAACATCTGAGGTGAGAAATAAGTCGATAACAGTTAGTTCAATCAGGAGAGACGAGTGAATGAAGTAAAGATGATAGTTTATTATAACAGATGATTTGGTGAGAATTAGGACTTAACAAGAGTCTTTGGCGCTTAGACTCTACAGGGAGATTTTTGAAATCGAGGGGCACCAGCCCTGAGCAGCAGCAAGATAAATCCCCCCGTGGAGTCCAGACACTGGTGGTGGTGGCTGATGACTTCTGCTGAAACTGATAGCTGGTGAGGTTGATGAGTGAAGAAGCTGATGAAGCTGATGGATCTGCGAAGACTGGGCGGAGACGGGGAGGAGGAGGGGTGCGCATAACAGCAGCATGGATGGACTACAGCGGAGAGAGAGACATATTTAAAAAGACAGCAGCAAAATGATAGGCTAACAATAGAGGTGTGTCGCTGTGCTATTGGATAGATGTGACCAGCTGATGTGAACAGCTGATATCTCAATTGACAGCCCGGGAAAGACAGCAAGGAAATAATGAGTGAGCATGCGTGAGAGAAGTGAAATGGCAGTATGGAATGAGAAGTGAAACTACAGCATAAGCATGCAAAAGATAGTCTTCCTGACTGAACCTTCGCTAAAGCTCCATTTCAATCAGGAGAGACGAGTGAATGAAGTAAAGATGATAGTTTATTATAACAGATGATTTGGTGAGAATTAGGACTTAACAAGAGTCTTTGGCGCTTAGACTCTACAGGGAGATTTTTGAAATCGAGGGGCACCAGCCCTGAGCAGCAGCAAGATAAATCCCCCAAAAATAAGGGGTGCAAGCCCCAAAATACACAGCCTAATATTTTCCCCCAAAGAATGATAACTTACCAAGCAGGAATGGAACAGGCCACAATTAATCATACAAAGAAGGCATGATCTGCTAAGATATGAAACATAATAATGAGCATGACAATAGTACAAGTGATTAAAATCAATGGTGAACCATAAATGGACAGAAACAAACACACCCAGCATGATTAGGACAGCAGTGAGTGAGTTAGCCAGCAATGGCTAGAGGTCAGCAGTGACCTGCTCGCTATGAATGGGCTTTAGCCAGCAATGGCTAGAGGTCAGCAGTGACCTGCTCGCTATGAATGGGCTTTAGCCAGCAATGGCTAGAGGTCAGCAGTGACCTGCTTGCAATGTATGGGCTTTAGCCAGCAATGGCTAGAGGTCAGCAGTGACCTGAATGGCTAACAATTTTTGAGCTTAGCCAGCAATGGCTAGTGATCAGGAATGACTTAAATAGTAAAGATTAAGCAATAATGACACCATCGCCCACCACTTATGACAACACAACTACGAGCACAATATCTCTCAGGCAATATATCTTATTTAATCGTAATCGTAAGACAAAATGAAACGCAGCCAGCAATGGCTAATGACAGCAATGCCCTGGACGGCTAACACTTTTTTTTTTTTTTTTTTTTTTTTTTTTTTTTTTTTTTTTTTTTTGCTTAGCCAGCAATGGCTAGAGGTTGTGATAAAAATGATGGGCTTAGGCAGAAATGGACATGAAAACCTGAAGATTCAGCAACGATTGGACCTGGCCAAAGAGCAGCAGCGACCTGAAAATAAGGAAATAGAGAATGCAGCAAAATAATGGCGAGACGAAACCCAAAACCACCAACCACCAGTTATATGCAATTGCTTACCATAGCTGTTAAGGCTTTAGAGATCTTTGAGCTTTAATGATTGCAGTGGCATCAGGACGCACGTAGGAGGCATAGGCAGAGGATGACCAACGGCCCAGTTGTTGAAGGGAAGCTGCTGATAGACCTTGCACAGCTGCGGAGGTTGCAGCACCTATTCTAAATGAATGACCTGAATAATGCTTGGGGGGGACGTTACATCTCAGAAGAATCTGCTCTAAATGATAGCTAAACCAAGATTTAGACATGGGATTGTTATCTGGGGTCAGAAAAAGAGGGGTACAAGGGTCAGAGAGAGGCCTGTTTTTTAAAAATGTACACATTGATTTAAAAGGACAGAATTGGGAATCAATGCGAGCAATAATTACAGCGCAAGAACCTCCAGCCTTAGAGTGTTTGAGGAAAAGACTAAAGAATTCTGGGTGGAAAGATAAATCTGAAAAGGTAACATCTTTACTTGGATCAAATGAATTTGAAGAAGTGGTAAATTCTCCACTCCTTAAAAACCCATAAAAAGCTAGTAAAAAAGAACAATCCAAGAGAGAGTCGACATAGGGACAAATATAACCATGTCTCAAGACTGATAGCATTTTATGCAAGATGGAAAGAGTAATAGGGAGTCTTTTGTCAGAGCTAGAAGGGGAAACTTTTGAAATGCCTTTAAGTAACAGTTTAATGGCCGGATTGGAAAATAGGCTGGGAAAAGATGGATCGGAACATCTAGCATTAAACTGGATACCAGCAACCAGGCCTCTTATGTACTGTGGCTTAAAGTGACGCACATCCATGCAATGACAAATAAAAGCGCAAACAGCACTGATTGTAACAGGTTTTAGTGGTAGATTCAGAGACATGCAGAACAAGGCAAAGGTTTTCCAAGCAAAATCATAGCATTTTAGGGTAGAGGCAGCTAGACCCTTCCTCATATAAAACCTGGCAGATTCTAAATATGACTGCAGGGAAAGCTGATCTAATAGAGGGCCAATGATTCTAGAGGGGGGACTGCTATGGGCGTTGGGCTGGCTTCTGGGCAAAGACTCCTGAATACCTGGAAATTAAAACGGGATAAAGAATCAGCAATGAGATTGGCATGACCTGGCACATGACGGGCTGTGATAATGAAATTTTGCGTGACGGATAGCCATGTAATGCATCTCATGAATGGCATGATGTCGAGACTGGATGAACGGCCTTTATTAATGATGCCTACGACTGCTTGGTTGTCGCACTGGACTGCAATGCGTTTGCGATGCCAGAACTTCCCCCACACATGACACGCTACTGCAATGGGATAAATTTCAAACAGTGCAGAGGAGGAATCGAGCTTGGGGAAGGAATGGGGCCATTTGCTGGCGAACCATTGGCCTTGAAAATACCCTCCAAATCCCACAGAGGGCGCAGCATCTGTGAAAAACTTCAGCGAATCAGAGGAATGAACCAAATCATCATAGAAAAACGTTACGCCATTCCACTGATCCAGCAGACGAGACCAAAAATTCAGATCGGAGCGGCAACCGTCATCCAATGAAATTTTGTCATGCAAATTAGGCACGGACGAAGCCAAGTCCAGCAGTCTGGAAATGAACGAGCGACCCTGGGGAACAACGCGCATCGCGAAATTAAGATGACCAAGGAGAGAGAGCATTTGCTGTTTGGTAACTTCTTTTGATGCAGAAAAAGACTGCGATATTTCGCTAATGCGCTCGAGTTTCTCAGCTGGAAGAGAAGCTTTCATTTCTGCTGTGTCCAGTATAATGCCCAGGAACTCGAGGCGAGTAGCTGGACCAATAGTTTTCTCGACAGAGAGGGGGACGCCTAAATGATTGAACAGGTGTTTCAATTTGGATAACGAGGAGCCAGAATTGTCGTGCGGAGGGTCAACCAGCAGAAAGTCGTCGAGAAGGTGAAGAAGAGAGGGAACTCGGACTCTATTTAAAAGAATCCAGCAAAGAGCCTCGGAGACTTGGTTGAAAATGAAAGGACTGCTTCTACAGCCAAACGTGAGGCGTACTGCAAAATACAGTTTGGATTCCCATTTTAAACCGAAAAGGTGCCACTGCGAAGGATGAATTGGAACGATTTTGAAGGCATCTGAAATATCGGCTTTGGAAAGCCACGCGCCCTGACCAGCTAGCTTTATGAGCTTGATAGCGTTGTCCACGGTGGAATAATGCAGAGAGAAAGGCTCGGCTGGAATAAGACTGTTAACGCTAGGAAAAGGCCCGGAGTGGGGAGCAGAGAGATCGAATATGAGTCTTTTCTTTCCGGAGTATTTTCTTGTTGCTATTCCTATAGGACTAGTGCGAAACACGGGGAATGGCGAAGAGTTGTATGGCCCAATTAGATACCCTTTATCGAGCTCCTTTTTAAGAAGCTGAGACGCTATGACCGGCTCTTTTAGAGCGGACTGGAGGTTTTTTGACACGAAAGACGAGGCCGGGGACGAGACAACCCCTACCCGAAACCCTTGGGAAAGACCAGTGAGCAAATGATCAACAAATATACAGTCAGGATGAGAAGACAGTTCTGATGCAAGAGCTGGGACATTTATTGGAGTAGAAGGGTGGATTTTCAATAAGTCTTTGAACCACGACGATTCTGCAGAGGGCGAAACCTGCGTGGGCACACTGATCTTGGATGAGCGTCTTTGCAGTTGCTGCAGATGTGGAGGAAAACGCAATTGGGGTAAGTGCACACATTTTCGTTGAAGTTATTGCATATGGGCTGTTTGTTAAAGATATGCACCTTGCGGCCGCGGCTGTCAATTTTTTCCCCCTCAGAGGGAGATGGATCATGATTAGCTTTCGGCATGGCCCCGTGCTCTTGGGGGAAAAAAGGAACTAGAGGGCAGAGAGAAGCTGAATGGCCCATGTTGCCACAAGTAAGGCAGGACACGGCTTGCGAACCACCCACTAGCATGACCAACAGTTCAGTGTCCAGAACAGACCAGTTCAAGCGAATGTTTGATTGAGCGATGTAGAGAGCTGCTTTGCTGGAGAAACCTTTGTGGTACTGGTAAAAAATATTTCTCCCGTACCTCAAATTTAAGTCGCCTATCAGAGCCAAATATGAATCCAGTTCTTGTCTACGCTCTGGGTAGACGGAGCATATCACGTCGCGAAATAAACCAAAAGCGACTACAAATTCGCCAATAGACATATCTCTTGTCAGTCTGGGATCGGCAGATTTAATCAGAGCTGTGAAGTTTTCTCCGGAGGAAAGTTTGTTTTCACATTCAGGAGATGGGAGTATTAGGCTGATGAGGTTAATGTCTTTCCCCTGCAAGATTTTGGACCTTAAACGAGGAGAGATGTTAGCTCCTGAAGGAACATACGGCCTACCTAGCATCGGGGCAGAGACAGCAGAGGCCAGAGAATGCTGAGGCACGACTGGGGCACTTGCGGTGGGAAAGACTGGCTGAGGTGCGGGTGCAGGTGCCGGAGCTGGAGCGTGGAACTGCGGGATTTGAGAGGCCGTAGGCGTAGCAGAGGCAGACGATGAGGCTTGGTTGTTCTCCAGAGACTGGAGGCGAGCATCAATTGCCTGGATAGAATTAACCAGAGACTGAAGAGTAGATGTGACGGCAAGGGCAGCATATGGATGATCGGGATGAGCCGAGCTGGCAGAGACGTTCTTGCGCTTGGCTTGAGGAGCTAGATGGTGGGTTTTCTTTGACCGTTTGCGACCAGGAGCTGATGGAGGGCCAGAAGTTGCAGGGGGCTCATCCCGGACTGGTGTTTCGCAAACGACTTCGTTAGCCAGGTCATGGAGCTGCGAGAGCTCCAGACCCGGAGCCGGAGTAATGCCTTGAGCTCTTAACAATTCCAGAATTTCTGAAGCTGGTTCTCCTTGACGAGCAGCAATCCGTACACTGCGCCGAGCAGCCGATGAGGTAGAACCCGATTCGATAATTTCTGCATCGAACAGTTCCGTTTCTGAGTCTGACATCCTGAGATGCGATGACAGACCGAGAATTACTAGTAACACAAATTTAACATTCGCCATATGAGTGCGCATAACAGCAGCATGGATGGACTACAGCGGAGAGAGAGACATATTTAAAAAGACAGCAGCAAAATGATAGGCTAACAATAGAGGTGTGTCGCTGTGCTATTGGATAGATGTGACCAGCTGATGTGAACAGCTGATATCTCAATTGACAGCCCGGGAAAGACAGCAAGGAAATAATGAGTGAGCATGCGTGAGAGAAGTGAAATGGCAGTATGGAATGAGAAGTGAAACTACAGCATAAGCATGCAAAAGATAGTCTTCCTGACTGAACCTTCGCTAAAGCTCCATTTTAAAAGTTTGTACGCGAGTTTCGGGAGTTAGTTAACAGTTAGTTTAAAAGTTTGTACGCGAGTTTCGGGAGTTTCCAGAGGCGGCGAGTCGCGATGGACGCCCCTGATTTGCATAAAGTAGCCTAGACCTCAACTTTATGCAAATGTGGAACGGCCAACGTGACGCCCCGTCTCTGGAAACGCACCGCAACGCTCCCAGAATGCATTGCACGGCTGGCTACGTGGAAAATGAATGGGAAGTGTGGAAATGATGGATCCTGTGGAAACATACCATAAGCACACAATCAAGAACACAGAGCTATAAATGCTGATACTTCAACACAGAAGCAGCCTATAAATCAGCCTTCAAAGCTACTCTGAAAAGAAAATCTGGCAAATTACTCATTGTATTATACATTATAGTGTCCCACATTATACATAATAATAATGTCTCATGAAAGAACATCAGAAGACAAAGTCACTTTCTATCTGTCTGCCCGTCTATCTCTGCCTTTCTGTTTTATTGCTCTGTCTTCATTCTTCTAGCTTTCTGTCTCTCTCTCTCTCTCTCTCTCTCTCTCTCTCTCTCTATTCAATTAAATTCAAATGAGCTTCATTGGCATTAAATACAACAGTATCTGTTGCCAAAGCAAAACAGTGATAATCAAGAAAAGTAGCAATAATAACAACAAAGATAATTGAACAATAGAAAGTTGCAATTATTCAATCACACACAAAGAAAAAAAAAGGAATATATTTGGGTCAGTTCTCCTGTCTCAGGTTTTCACAGCATGCTATGTAAAAAACAGCAGCTATGTGGCACACTCCCGTTTTTTCTCCAAGGATATAAAGGAGTTTTTTGTCAGGAGGAAGTTTTTCGAAATTACACACATTTTGGAGTTTGGAGAAATATTTCTCTCTCACATTTTCATACCTGGTTCAGTTCAGAAGGAAGGTCAGCTCTGTCTGCACCTCTGCCTGAGCAGAGTGAACACAGCCGCTCCTCTCTGGGTTGCCAGGTCTGCCTGTCGGTCCTCTCTGGGTTGCCAGGTCTGCCTGTCGGTCCTCTCTGGGTTGCCAGGTCTGCCTGTCGGTCCTCTCTGGGTTGCCAGGTCTGCCGGTGTTGGCCTGTTTCTACAGCCAGGCTGTGTTCACTGAGTCTGTATCTGGTCAAGGTTTTCCTCAGTTCAGGATCAGTCACACTGGTCAGGTAATCTGCCAATGTGTCAATTGTCTGTTTAGGACCGAATATGTTTCTAATTTACTTTGAGATTTTGTTACTTTTTCCCAATAAGATTGATACCTTTCTTTTTGTTTATCCATAATTTGGTTGGGCCGAATTAACTGAGGTCTGACCTGGGACGGTGCAGTGAGCCCCAGGACCAGCTGGCAGAGCGGACTCCTCCCCCCCGCTCAGCTCCAGGCTGAAGGGCTTTACAGTGGTAGGAGTGGGCTGCTGGTTTTCAAATGGATGTAGAATTTGATGCCTCGTTTTTGTAAATTCAGTAATAGTGGATATTGGCCTAATTCTGCCCTGCATGCATTATTGAAGGCATTTCTTTGTACTCTAAGGATGGATTTACAGAATTCTGCATGTAGGGTTTCAATTGGATGTTTGTCCCAATTTTGGAAGTCCTGTTTTGTTTGTGGTCCCCAGATCATGATTGATTGATTAATATGATTGATTTGAAAATTTTTATCCAGGTCCGAATTGGTATGTCAATTTGGGTTTTTCTTTTGATTGCATAGAATGCCTTTCTTGCTTTTTCTTTCAGTTCATTCACAGCCTTTCTTAAAGACTCGGAGATTCGTCTCTCTCTGTCTCTGTCTGTCTCTCTCTCTCTTTCTCTCTCTGTCTCTCTCTCTCTCTCTCTGTCCCTCTCTCTCTCTCTCTCTCTCTGTCTTTCTCTCTCCCTCAGCTCTGTCTCTCCCTCTCTCTCCCCCCCCCTCTCTCTCTCTCTCTCTCTGACTGTATTTACAGCAGTAAAGTAACTCTCCGGCTAACAGACAGAAGAGCTGAATGAGGAGATTCGTCTCTCCTCCAAGACAAAGCCTGGAGCAGGAATCTGGGTCAGAGCTTCGCCCCCCCGCCGGCGCCCGTCCTCAGCGGGCCGCTCCTCCCGTCCCGCTCCTCCCGTCCCGCTCGGGGGATGGGAGCGTCGCCGCTGAGCCACAACGCTGCCAAAAGATCTGCTTAGCGAGGGATTCACCGGAAAAATATCCATCTTAGAGGTTGTTTGATATCCGAGCCCAGATACCCAGCGCACGGAACAAAAGATCTGCTGCCGTGAAATGGAAGCACATTATTTATCGTGTTACATTATTTATGTCATCTTAAGACCTTTGCGTACAAAAAAGTTCATTTTTTTAGGGTTGAATCATCTGTGTTTTTGAAGCAGTGGCTGATGAATTTAAGGAGAAAGGAAAAACAAATTCAGCAACATCAGGATTGATGTTCTAAAAATCTAAAGTCTTTATTGGAGATGAAGTTTGAGTTTGAGTTTATTAGTATTCATGCTCACAGTTAACAACTGAATAGAAGCAGAATTTACATTAATAAAAATAGAAATATATCTATACATGATTGTACATCATAAAAATGTAAAACTATACATATCTATACACACACATGCACCCATACATTCATACTCATACATACGCATTTACAAAATACAACCATACACTTACATTCAACCATGCATACATTTTAAAATGCCATAAAAAACAACAACATACAACACAAAACACAAAACAAACAAACAAAAACAAAAACAGACCCCAAAGACTTCAGCTATCCATCTTTAACGAAGGCTTTTCTGCCCAAAAATGTTGGTTTTTCATCAATAAAGATTATTGTTTTAGAGCATCCATCAGCCTCCAAGACTAGCTGAATTTGTTTTTCCTTTATACTTTTTCAAATTCATCCCATTTCTTGATGAATTTAAGGAAAGGATATTTTCCAGGATGTACAGTTAACCTACATTTAACAATAAAAAAATAAATAAAAATAATATCATAATATAATTTGTTGCCAAAGCAAGTGCATCTTAAAATACTTACATTCTTAATAAAAGATTATATGACTTGTTATTGCAGTCCAGATTTGTCAAATTTCACCTCAAATCGATGCCATCCAACATGTTGTTGAAACTCCCCTCTCCCTCTGTCCTCACCTCCTCATCACTTCTCTGACCTGATCACAGTGTGACCTCTGACCCTTGACCTCTTCACTATCGCTAGCTTATAATATCGGTGATCTATGGATTGAAGCTTATGCTACAGTTAAATTCATTGTAATACGTTCAGAATAAGATCGTCACCTAAATGCTGAAAAAGCTAAAGTGTAAATGTAATAATTTTGTGTGAAGAACTAAATGAATTTATGTAGAAAAACGAGATGCACAGATCTCTTATCCACTGTAAACTCATCATGACAGAGTGATACCACTGAGAGAGTGAGAGAGAGAGAGAGAGGGAGGGAGAGAGAGAGAGAGAGAGAGAGAAGAGAAAAAGAGGCTGACAAAGAGAGATAGAGAGGCAGACAGACAGTGAGAGAGAGATAAAAAGAGAGAGGAAATCACAGGAAGCTCAGCCCACAGTGCTCTAATCTAGTGTGTGTGTGTGTGTGTGTGTGTGTGTGTGTGTGTGTGTGTGTGTGGTTGGGGGTAAGTGTGTGAGTGGTTGGGGGTAAGTGTGTGTGTGTGTTTGTGCCACAGTTTGCTGAACACTAACTGGAGGTGTGTGTGTGTTTGTGACATTATGTGTGTCTGGAGGTGTGTGTGCATCCATATCTGTGTGTGTGTGTGTGTGTGTGTGTGTGTGTGTGTGTCTGTGTTTGTGTGTGTGTGTGTGTGTGTGTCTGTATTTGCATGTGTATTTGTGTATGCCAATTTGCTGAACAACACAAACTGAAGGGGTGTGTGTGTGTGTGTGTGTGTGTGTGTGTGTGGTTGGGGGCAAGTGTGTGTGTTTGTGCCACAGTTTTCTGAACACTAACTGGAGGCGTGTGTGTGTTTGTGACATTATGTGTGTCTGGAGGTGTGTGTGCATCCATATGTGTTTGCGTGTGTGTGTGTGTGTGTGTGTGTGTGAGTGTGTGTCAGGGGGTAAGAAATGCAGCTGGGACTCTACTGCCTCCTACTGGCGGTTTGTGTGAAGTCCTGCAGTCAGGATCAGCAGTGGGAGGCTGGAATGACAATACAGTTGAAGTGCATTGAATTTAAACTGAAGTTCTCTGTTCAGATTCTTTTATTTATTTATTTGGATCCCCATTAGCCACCACCAAGGTAGCAACTACTCTTCCTGGGGTCCAGGAAGAGGGGTCCACATTACATCATAATGCAAAACAATAATGTATTTAAAATCCAAGGCAAAAAGAAACAGAAAATAACAAAAAAACAAAAAAACAAGCAAACTACAACAATAAAACTACCAATAACAACAATAACAACAATGACAACAAGTACCCATACTATATCTAAATAGCATAAACATGACCAAGAAAATTCCTCATTAATGATCATATAGTCAGATATTATGTAGCAAAACATTTCCTATTTGGAGAGGGGCTGGTGTTCTGTGTCATTAGCTGTTTCTTTAAACTCTTTTTAAAAACAGTTTTACTTGTTAAATGTGTAATGTCAGACAGCAAAGCATTCCATATTTCCATTCCTCTGTACATAACAGTACGTTGCCTTGCATTAGTTTAGTTAGTTAGATTCCAGTCTGTAAATTAATCAGATAAATCACTGTTGAGCTGAAATAATCCAGTGAGCTCATTACAGTTTTTTTTGGGGTGAAACAAAAAAAGTGCAGCTCTCATTCATGTGCATAAAAATCTCTTTTACTGGATTTTTTTTGTTAAAATTGACATTGTACTTCACTTTTTCTGCTACTTCACTTTAAAAAGACATTTTGGCAGGAGGTTATATTACTTGTTAAAGCAAATAAATAGCGTATCATACACATGTGACCACCTGCGTCACATTATCATTGTCACCAAATCATCAGACATTTTTTTTTTTTTAGAATTTATTTATTTATTTTATTTTGCAAAATATTTTTATTGAAGACAGTATTAAACGACATAACAATGAGCATGTGGGTGTACATTTTAGAATTTTTTTTTTACCATAGAAAAGAAAAATGACAGTAAGGAACAATCACATTATACACAGAAAAGAAAGAAGAACAGAAGAAAAAAAACAGCAAAAGTACAAAACCCCAAGAACCCAAACACACCAACATTCACACCCTGGCTCAGTAAGAGTCTTTTTTAGAATTTAGAGTAAAAATCTAGGGTAAAATATTGTGTTTTATACTGTGATATATTTTACTGCGTTAAAAGAAAAATCTGAGTCAAGATAAACGTAAAAATTTTATATTTTTTCACCGTAAAGGAACCGTGTATTTTTCCACCAGGGGGCGTGGTGTCGTCACTCCGTCCAAATTCTCTCCCACAGAAATGATCGGACTTCAGGCGTAACATAACATAATAGAATAGTCAATTGTGAACAAGGGGAGTGTGTGTGTGTGTGTGTATGTGTGTGTGTGTGTGTGTGTGTTTTGTACGTATACATCCACACATGTTTACATTAGTACTGTTTATCGCTCTACTGTAAGTGTCTGCATCCATGTGTATGTGATTGCCTGTATGTGTGTAAATGTGTGTGCATGCGTATATCTGTGTGTGTATAAGTGTGTGTGTGTGTGTGTGTGTGTGTGTGATGAGCTGGAGATGACACTGAGTCCTTGTCGGTGTGAACAGACGTCCAGCCTCCAGTTTAGCGCTCGTGGAGAGGCGGCCGCAATCAGCGCTCCCTCGCCGCCGCCGCCTCTTCTGCCGTGATTACTGCGGTGATTGTGACACCGAACCATGACCCCCGACGAGTGTGTGTGTGTGTGTGTGTGTGTGTGTGTGGAGAGAGAGAGAGAGAGAGAAAGATGGAAATAGACAGAGGGTGAAACGGAGAGAGAGAATGGGATAAGACAGACAGAAGGAGGAGGAGAGGGGAACAGAGAGAGAGAGATGGATAAAGTGGCGAAAGGGAAGTGATTGGAAAATGATTCAAAGCTGGAAGAGCTTGTCTCTCCTGGTGAGTTTATACTGATAATGACTTAGAGGATAACACTGGTGTTTCTTTAAGTCGGTGCCAGTCTCCCCTCTCCTCTACACAGTCAGCATAGTTGCAGATGTCGGCACTCGTTTTCCTCCTTCATTCGTTCTTGTCCGGTATGAAAAAGAAACTCTTTTGTTTGTTTCAGGATAAATATTGAACGTGTTAAAATGCACTGGAAGAACTGAAAGAAACAAATGATCTCATCCAACTGGCAGGAAAAAATAAGATGTTAAAGGATAATTTTGGTTGTTTTTTGTTAAGTCAGTAGCAGCGGTCCAGGTTCCTCTCTGGTTCTGCACACAGTCAGCATAGTTCAGATGTCAGCGTTCGTCTTCCACCTTCATTCATGTTTGAAAACAACAAAAACATCATGTTTTTTCTCATCTCTCGATCAGCTGACCCCCACAGGAAGAAATGGAAGTCTCCTCCAGGAAATAATCCTCAAAACACTTTACTGTCAACATCCATTGGTTTACATGTAATTAGTGTTTTTTTTTTCTTTTACTTCTGTGTATTTAAATTTTATCCTTTGTTGTCCTTTTTACTATAGTTTTTATTGTTTTACTCCTTCTATTTCTTTGTTTGGTAACACTTTATAATAACCATCATTAATAAATGGTAAATTGATAGTTAATTAAACTTTAGTTAATAGTTATTTTACTGTTAACAAACAATGAAATGATCATTAATAATGTTTACTAATTATTAGTAATGCTATAATTTATGTTATTTTATCATTCGTTTGTGTAATATAAAATAATTTGTTTATAAATGATATATTGTATCATAGCTGATAAGAGACGGTAAAAAGGGTAAAAAGCTATGATACAATATATCATTTATAAACAAATGATTTTATATTACACAAACGAATGATAAAATAACATAAATTATAGCATTAACTATTAACTAAAGTTTAATTAACTATCAATTTACCATTTATTAATGATGGTTATTATAAAGTGTTACCCTTTGTTTTTATGCCTTTTTATTCTGTGAAGCACTTTGTAAGCAGTCTTGTTAAAAGGTGCTATACAAATAAAGTTATTATTATTATTATTATTATTATTATTATTATTATTATTATTATCCATGGCTTTTGATTTAGGCCATCTTTGTTAGCCGGGACAACAGTTCATCTCAACCTAGGTTTGACACTGTAAAGTTTGTAGTTTAAAAATGATGAAAAATGAGTAAATGTTAAAAAAATCTAATTACATACGGCATGATTTGCAAAAGGATTTGGGGAAATGTAAATGAGACGTAGATGTGAATGGACTGTAACTCTAAATGACTCTAAATGAACGGTGTTCTCCCTTAAAACTGAAAGAGCCAATCTCTCTTGGTCAGTTAAGCATAAAAAGAACAAATTCAGCTCCTGTTGGAGGATGATGGATGATCTAAAAAAAAAATGTCTTTATTGGAACAGAAAAACCAACGGCAGAAAGCCTTCATGACGCTGAGACAATGGATCTTATATGTGCATTAAATAATAATATAATAATAAATAATCCACAACCTCTACCAGCCTCAGATGGAATTCTATGGTCTAATGCGTTTCTATTTGGGTTATTTGGGTTCCTTTACATGAAAATGTTCGGGAACTGCAGTAGCGTCGTAACCATAACAACACATCCATTATTTATTTAGTTTTTTATTTGAATTTTATTTGATAGGGACGATGCAATGCATAGTTCCAATACAGAGCATGAAACTGATGTGCTGCCCAGAGAGTTTATAGCTATTTCTAATTTTCAACTCTTGTCCCTAGTTGGGCTTTTTACATGTACAGTGTAATTAAAATATACAGCTTTCAGTATCATAAAACCACAATACACTAGAGATATGGAAATACAATAAAATAGACATACCACAATACACCAATACACATACACCAATAGTAATTTAGAGTACAATTAGCTAAAAATGAGTACAGCTCTGGTTTGCTTTTAGCCAGCACTTAACCTTTGTTGTAAAAGATTTTATATCTGGAATTAATTTGATTTCAGTTGGTTGACAGCCCTTTATGGAGAAAGCTGATTGTCCAAATTGAGATCTACGATGTGGTATTTTACAGTTGCCATTCACCATGCTCCTAGTTACTCTGTTACTGTCTTGTCTTTGGATATAGACAGTAACAGAGTAACTAGGAGCATGAGGTGGAAACATGCCCTAGCAGTCAGAGAGACTGCGATGTAACTGGAAGGTCCCAGGTTTGATTCCCCCATCAAATTCCCCGGTTGGGTTAGAAAACCACAAATCAATAAAAAAAACACAGCATTGTTAGATAGGAGAATTGAAGTCTTTGAAGATGGGGCGGACAGTCCACAATGACTGTATGAGAACCAATTCCATCACCGCTTTTCTCTTCCTTTCACACTTCTGGACTTCAAGGACACGCAGAAGAAATAACCGGGTGGAACTGTGGGACACAATCAAGTTTTTTCTCTACTCGTAACGTCGATACAGGCGCTTTCATATAGCAGGAACACCCGCGAGGACTGTGATTTACTGTGATTACGGGTGTGGGACTGATGCCGCGAGGTACGAGACACAGTGGAGTGCCGTCGGCAGCATTGATGATCCCATAATCCCAGGAATGAACGTCCTCAATGTTTTTTTTTTTTCCAATCAACCCTTTTCTGCGGTATATATTCAGGTCTTTCAAGATCAGAAAGGCAGTCTTCCTTTCACACTACTGGACGCATTCAGAGGAAACAACCAAGTGGAATTGTGGGATACGATCTCACTTGGGTCTAGTTTTTATAGCAATAACACCTCAGAGGACGTTATTTACTGTGATTATGTGTATGGGACTGATGCAGCGAGGTGTGAGACACAGTCCAGTGCCATCGGCAGCACCGATGTCTCCAATGACCGATGACATTTACACAAAAGGTTTAAAGCTGTAAAAAGGACATTGAGAAAGAAAACATTGGAGGTGCTGGTGCAAAAGGATTTAAATGCAGCTTGATGGAATAACAAATATAATGCTGAAGCAGAGGTTCAACTAATCTGCACTGACTCATCAAGAAAGATGTCAACCTGAACCACCAATCATAATGGCTGTTTGGCTCGGCTTGGTATATGGTTCTTTGGGATTCTTAATTCTTAGTTATTGGATGGTGGGTGATGGCATAAATGGGGAAATAACCAAACCCCTCCATATTGTGAAATTGCAAATGAGGCAATACAATGGCAGATAAACAAAAACACAATGCAGGTGTCTAAGCAAAGGAGTACAGAATTGGTTCCTTACAGAACCTTGGTCCAGAAATGGTTCTTCTATGGCATCACTCCAAAGAACCATTTTCGGCACCTTTATTTTTCTGTGTGTATAATATCAAGCGGACCTATTGGACAGATATGTTGGTGGGCGTGAAAACAAGTAGCCTACAGATCCTGTACAGGATGAATTCAAGCCCCCAGGAACAGGGGCTTGAGTTGCACTAGCTGCGGCCACACTGATCTGTCGGAAAACGGACAGAATTACTGACGGATAGACGGCAGAAATACAGCAGCCTAGCTTCGCTCATAACAGAGCTACTTCATAGAAACAAGTTAAATTCACTTGAACACATTGTTTTATCACATTGGGTTGAAAACAGGAAAGAATGTCTAGTTTCTTCTTTCTCTACATTTTCACAACACAACCTGTCAGCTCTTACCTTGTGAAGCAGCTGGATTCACGAGATCACGATCTCACGAGAATCCATCTTGCCAGGCTTCAAGTTATGCGTTTGTGGCCGAGCCACAGCGGTGCGGACCAATCAGCGTCCTATGAGGGCAGCTGGGGGCGTGGCTTAGGTGTAGCAACAGCGAGAAGCGACTGTTTGTTCACAACAATGGCGGCTCCTAAAGAGGATAGCGTAGATGCTGCTGTAACATCAGTTATTTCTGAACTGGAGAGAATTTCTTCATTGAAAGAAGAGCAAAGAACGGCACTGAAGGCTTTTCTGGATGGAAAAGATGTTTTCGCTCTTCTCCCGACCGGCTTTGGCAAGAGTTTCTTGATATGGTTCGTTGATCTGATTGGTTGAAGTTAGCCCGTGATAGACGGTGATAGACAGATGGTTCATCCAATCACCTGTCAATCACCTGTGCCTGCCCTTTTCCAAACAGTTTCCAAGGACGACTTCCCAGATGGTTCTGTGTAACAAACCATCTGGCAAGTCAGGTTATGTCAGCTCCACCTCAGGTTAAACTGTCTCTCTGTCATTTGATTGTGCGTTTGTTTAATGTCGCCCGGCATCCCGGTTGAGTGGAGTTTTCTGTTTGGCTTGAAGGTCCAAACACCACCCAGTCGGAAAACTTTAGTTATAAAACGAACCGTAGTACTTCAAGCTCCTACAACAGGTACAACCACCGGTACTGCTACTGTATTTATGTTTTTTTATTGTCATTTCCTTTCTTTGTTTTGGACTTTATCAAAGTTGCTTTCACACCAAAATGATCCGCACCACAGTCCGAATGGAAGAGGACCGAGACCAGCGATTTTTGGTGAACCTTATGCAAGATTTTGGTCCACACCCGAGTCCGCATGGCACGTTCACACCAGTCAAAATGATCCGAATTTAGCAAAAAGGTCCTCAAGTCCGGACCAAACGATGCTGGTGTGAAAGCCACCTAATTTTTCCTTTTTAAGTACATTTTTACTGAAGTATTGTACCATTACAGAACAGTTTGTGTCTCTCCATCAGCAACAGAAACTGGAGTTGAGAAATTGTGGATCCATTCACAGTGAACGATCAGTCAGCTGAGAAGAGAAGAGTAATCTGGCTTTGTGTTTTAAATTAGCTTCTTTTTACTTTTACTTAAAATGATGTGTGACTCTGGTAGAGTCTTGGGTCGTGTCTCTTCCTCCATGATAAAACCCCCAAATCAGTGATTCTGTGATCTGTTGCTCCGGTAGAGGAGACTGGAGAATTGTGTTTTTTTTCTCTCTCCATTCACTGCCATTGCCTGGAAATCACTTCTAGCACATAAAGGAACGCCGACAAAGCAGATTCTGACAATAAAAAAATTGTAGCTGCTGAAATTTTGTAAGTGAATCGCTTTCTTTATGTTATTATACTAACAAGTGTAACATCGAAATCAGGTCGGAAGAATTTTCAAACTGAAAGGTTTAATAATATAAAGAAAGCAATTCAGAAAAAAACACAATTCGCCAATCTCCTCTACCTCCTCCTCTTCCTCCTCTTCCTCCCCCTCCTCTTCATGACTGACCTGATGTTTCATTTCCATGACAACCATCTGACTGGCCCTCATCACTGCCTCTGATTAACTGCCTCACAGTGTGTGTGTGTGTGTGTGTGTGTGTGTTAAATACTAAATTAGGGGGACGTTAAATTGAAGGTGATGATTTGCTGTGTGATTACAGGAAGTCTCCTAATGAAGAGTCGTTATCAGCTGGCAACAAACCTGCAGTCAACTGTCTTCTTCTGATTAATTCTTCCTTCAGTCAACACTAAGAGCAGCTGCGGTTACATGAGACATTTATTTTTCATTCTGAATGAAATAATTCCAAAGGAAGATTGCCACGTAAGTGTTTACATGAGCGCTAAATGTAACGATCGGCTTATAAACGGGCTGCACCGCCTACATCAAGCCCGAGCGCCCCGGGGTTCATAACAAGCACATCCATTCGAATCCTCCCGGAAAAAAAGGGGTAACGTAATTGACGTTACTTACGTTAAATGCGCAAGCATGTGCAGAAAGAGGCGAGATAAAGAAAGTGATCGGAATGAGTGTTTACATGACGAAATTTTATCCATCAACCAGATTATGAAAGGGTTAAACAGCCCTCTCAAACGTAATGAAATTGAATTCGGATTGGCCAGTTTATTCTGATTGAGGCGTTTATATGTGGCATTTTTATTCTGATTGGGCTGCTATGCTGATTAAAAGGCTCCATGTAAATGCAACTAGTGACTATGTTTACATGGACTGCAATAATCCGACTATTGACCTTATTCTAAATAAGACAATATTTCAATTAAGGTGTTTACATTGTTGTACACAGTACAACAGGTGTACAGCAACAAGTACAGCAGGTGGATTGCCGTATGTGTCACAAAATCCTGCGAAAACTCAGATAGGACGTCATAGTGCGATTAAGATCGGAATACTCCACATGTCTTAATTCAGCTATTGCTTACTCCTACTATGACCTTATTTGGGTTAAGGTCATCAGAAAATGCTGTTTACATGGCAGTGTCTTATTCAGGATATTGTCTTAATCGGGTTCATATCGGAATATTGCAGTCCATGTAAACGTGTCTAATGGCAGGGTTGGGGGTTCAATTAAGTAGAGCAAGGCACTAACACTGTTAGGGTTTGGGGTTCAATTCCCCATTCCACTGAAGGCTTTTAACCAAAGTGCCTTCACAAAAATATAGGAAAAACACCAACATAAGGAGGCAACATTACGGTCAAGGACTTTCATTAGGCATCGATGAACGAATGACCGAAATGTTGTCTTTTTATAAATACATTTTTTGTTGTGCTGACAGTGTGCAAGTGTTTTGTTTTTTCTTCTTCTTCTTCTTCTTCTTCTTCTTCTTCTTCTTCTTCTCCTGTGCACCTGTCACTAAGGCTGCCTCTCAGGTGTGAATAAGCTTTCTACATTTACCAAACTGCCTCACATTTACAAAGGGAATTTGAATGGGTGCCATGGCTGCCTGGTGCCTGGGCAACAAAATAGAGAATCCCTTGGAATGTAGTGAAGTATTACACAATTTCAATCAGGAAGACTACTTAACATTCATTCATTCATGCTTTCTCTTTACCCAATCAGAGTTGGTAAACACTTTCCCTCTTTTTCCAGAGAACCAATCACTTAGCCGTCACTTCCCTCTCTTTTTCAAGGAGCCAATCGTCTAAGTGACGGGAGTATATACACGTCACCTACTATGCTATTGCCCTTCTCTCAGTGATTTGGCAGCAGCATACGGCATAGATCTGCGAGAAGGGCAATCTCTGAACCCATCGTCTGTCGGTCTGACGACGATTAGACTCTGGGGGCGTCGGCCAATATTTCGGGGTTTCCGGTGTAGCCAGCGGACATCCGGGCCAAGACTTCCTCTTCTGTGTGCCGGTCATTGTTTACAGTCCGATTAGCAACTTGAGACGTGAGAATGGAGTCGAAGTTGAGAGACGACGTCTCATATGCAGATATCTGTTTATAGAGATTAGCCGAAATGTCGTCCGGACCTAAAACACCTACAAAAAGTATCGATGTTTGTATTTTGTGTGGAGAAACGTTCGACTCTCGTGTCTCAAGTTGCTAATCGGACTGTAAACAATGACCGGCGCACGGAAGAGGAAGTCTTGGCCCGGATGTCCGCTGGCTACACCGGAAACCCCGAAATATTGGCCGTCGCCCCCAGAGTCTAATCGTCGTCAGACCGACAGACGATGGGTTTGAAGATTGCCCTTCTCGCAGATCTATGCCGTATGCTGCTGTCATCTCGGTCGCTGTGCTTACCTTCGTCCCTCCTCCACCCCATCACCACCAATGTCCAGGCTCCAGAGGAACTCCCCAGGGGGACGTCCTAATTCCTACGTCTATCCCGGATGTACTCCTAACTTCACGAATGGGAGGAGTTCCTCCATGGAGCTTACGCCAAAGTTTACATCTTGTTTCATGTCATGAATAAAGTTTTTCATTTGAACATTCATACTAGTCTCTCCTGATTGAAGTAATACTGAACCTGGAATTGGAGCATCATCCAGAAGCTAATGGAGATCCAAATAAAGAATAAAGAATAAAGAATAAAGAACAGGGAATTGAGGCCCTCACCCTGGCAGCGTTGGTGTCATACTTTTCACTTTGAGCCATACAGGACCTCAATAAATTATATTCAAATTCAACGTTACTTTTTGCATCAGTGATGTGCAGTCACCCTCCTGTTTTTTTCACACGGCGTTAATTAAACTCTGACACTAAATAAGCACCATGCAAGTATTTCCATCAGCCCACACCCATCAGAAGTAATTTAACACTTTGGAAAGTTTTGAACAAAGTTGAGATGAAACTTTCATGATCCCCATGGAGAAATTGGGTCGTGGCAGCAGTATAGTAGGATGGGATACCACACAAGGTAAAAAAAATAAGAATATGAATAAGAATATAGCGACAGAACTTTAAAAAAAATTCTGTATGAAGTCTGTATGAAGCCAACTATGTTTGAAAATGAGAAATGTCACCAAGCAATGAGTTTCACAGGCGTTTTAATCCCGTCTGGGCGGGTGATGGATGGGATGGAAACGGCATCTGAATTGGCTCTTGCTGAAATAGCTGAGCATCGACTCAGCGATCGATAGCACTGAAGTGGCAATGTCATAGATATTTTAAAGGGTTGTCGCAAAAGGTGTGTGTGTGTGAGAGAGAGAGAGAGAGAGAGAGAGAGAGAATGTGAGAGAGGAAGAGCAGTGTGTGACAGAAAGAGATGAAAAAGAGATTAGCATCTGTATGTAAAGGGAGAGAGACAGTGTGTGTGCGAGAGAAAGGTGTGTGTGTGAGAGAGAGACAGAGATTAGTGTGTGTGTGTGTGTGTGTAAGTGAGAAATTGAAGCGAGCGGTTTTGAGCGAGCGGTTCTGATAGGCTGTCACGGTTGATACACACTTGTATCACTTTGTAAGAAATTGATCAGTGGTGTGTGTCACCGAAACATAAAACCCTGTTGTAGGAAAGGTACTCAGATACACACACACACACACACACACACACACACACACTCAGATAGACAGTGACATAAAAAAAAAACCCATGCAGTCCGCACACAGACACACAGTCAGGCACAGTCAGAAACCTCATCGTTGCAGGTAGAAACCTCATTATCGCAGGTAGAAACCTTATTATCGCAGGTAGAAACCTCATCACCACAGGAAAAAGCCTCATCACCACAGGTAGAATATCTCATTACCGCAGGTAGACATCCCATCATGGTGGGTAGAAGCATCATCACAGGCAGAACATCATCATGGTTAGAAACCTCGTTACCAGAGTAGAGACCTCATCACCACAGGTAGAAACGTCTTCGCTATTTCTATACAAGGGTATAGAAATATCATCATTGCAGGAAGAAACATTATCGGGGGCGGTCGACTGCCTTAGGCCCCGGCAGCCACATGGCCCCATAAAAAACAAGAATAGAGCCAGTATACTGTTTCTCATCAATTTAAAAGAAATCCCTCATTGAAGAACACCCCTCTTTTTGTTACAATGATAACTATTTCAATCAATCCCCCTATTCAGTCAGGCTACAGTGGCAGTGGGTGATTCCACTTCTATCACAATTGCCTCTTGACTTTGAGCTTATTTTTCTTGCCACTGCACCAGTTGCTGCAAGAGACATAAAAAATTCAAGCAGAGTTACCAAAGTGGTGCAGAAATACATTTTTTTTTCATCAAAGAATCAACTGTTGCCAGTGTTGCCGCTAGCAATATTACCACTGCCTGCAAGCTCAGCCCCAACTTGAAGGTAATGTATAGGAAGGATGGATTGGAAACGGTGAATGTTGGGGCTCAGGGGGTCCCATGTTTGCCTTTGCCCAGGGTCCCCAAATCACAAAATCCTGACCTCGGGCAGAAATCTCATTGTCATGGGTAGAAACCTCATCACCCCAGCTAGAAACATTACCCCAGGTGTGTACAAACAACATCATAACGGGTAGAAATGTCATCGGTGCGGGTAGAACATCATTTGCGCAGGTAGAAAAGCCTTTGCCACAGTTTGAAACCTCATCACCCCAGAAAGAAACATCATCGGCACAGATCCACGTTTTAAAACTTAATCACTAAGGTAGGAAAGTCATCACCGCAGGTAGCAACTTCATCGGCGTGGGTAGAAATGTCATCACAAGGGTAGAAAAGTCATCATTGCAGGTAGAAATCTCATCACCACAGGAAGAAATGTCATCACCACGGTAGAAACATCATCATCATGGGGTGGAAAGGTCATCATCGTGGGGTAGAAACATCATTGTGGGTAGAAACGTCATCAGCGTGGAGTAGAAACGTCATCACTGTGGAGTAGAAATGTCATCATGGGTAGAAATGTCATCACCGTGGAGTAGAAACGTCATCATGGGTAGAAATGTCATCACCGTGGAGTAGAAACGTCATCACCGTGGGGTAGAAATGTCATCATGGGTAGAAATGTCATCACCGTGGAGTAGAAACGTCATCATGGGTAGAAATGTCATCACCGTGGAGTAGAAACGTCATCACCGTGGGGTAGAAATGTCATCATGGGTAGAAATGTCATCACCGTGGAGTAGAAACGTCATCACCGTGGGGTAGAAACGTCATCACCGTGGGGTAGAAATGTCATCACCGTGGGTAGAAACCCCATCACCATGGTAGAAATGTCATCATTGTAGGTAGAAATTTCATTAACATGGGTAGAAACCTCATCACCGTGGGGTAGAATCCTCATCAAGACAGATAGAAACCTCGTCACCAGGGTAGAAACCGCATCACCGCAGGTAGAAACATGGTTGCGGTGGGGTAGAAATGTCATGCCGCAGGTAAAGACGTCATCATCATGGGTAGAACTGTCATCACAAGGATAGAAACGTCCACATGGGTAGAAACGTCATCACCGTGGGGTAGAAAAATCATCAGCACAGATACAAAACCTCAACACCTGCTCACCTGCTTTGCTTTGTGCTTTGCCAAAAAATAAAATCCAATCACAACGTTGACAGAATGCAGATATTGAGAACGCTTACAAATACCATCTTTAAATGCAAGGTCGCGATCCGATCGTCCATTATCCAGACAGCATATCCAGATGCAGGTCGCATTTTAATACCAGGTGTAAATGGGGTCTAAATTTAAATATGGAGACAGAGAAGGAGATAGTGTGTGTAGGCACCGAAGAGGAAGAGGAGAGAGAGAGAGAGAGGAAGCAGCTTGTTCGTGTTAATTGTAACCCCCTTGTGTCAGATGATTTAGTAGCTAATTATAGAGTTGTGAAATATTAAAATCAAAACTAGATTATTCATTGCCACTCGAGCTAAAGCTCAAAAATAGCATCATGGTGGAAATTACCACCAGTCAAACACTGATAAATGTTTAGTTGTGGCTTTTTCCTCTCTACCTGCACTATTGGAGGCGTCCCGGTTTGTCTCAGTGTTGGGGAGGCAGAAGGGCTGAATGGTTAGAGTGACGGTCTGTCACGGTCCCAGCCTAGCCCTTGTGTTTTCCTGGTGTTTTCCTTCTACTCCCCAGTCCTGTCATCCTCCAGACACCCACCAGATGTCCTCGGACTTTCCCTCCTCCTGCACACACACACCTGTCTTCCATCAGCCCATTAGCCCTGCTACTTTGTTCCCCCTTCACCTGTCTGCTTTCAGCCAATCAGCTTCCGGACTCTTTCCCATCCAGCCAGCTGTTCTCTATTCTCGTTAGTCCCAGTGTGTGTATATATTGTTTGTGTTTCCCTGGAGTGGTTGTCGGTTCGTCTGTTGTATTTCCAGCTTTGTTACCAGCTCTGTTTTCCCGTTGGATTCCAAGACCTGCTCTGTTACCTGTGTTTCGTGTTGTAAATCCTTAGATTTTATTCCTGCCAGCCTTGGATTCTTTCTGTTTCCTTTGCCTTGCTGTCTTATTGTACGTTGCTCTGGATAAAAACATCAGCTAAATGCCTAATGTTTGTTTTTTGGTGATAACATTTTTATTGTTCATTTAACTCTTTTCACAAAGGAGAAACAACACTTCACAGGACATAAGACAAACATATCCCCACCGTCTCCCCTCCCACAGGACTTCCCCAACCTTTACTCGAAGCACTGAAACCTGTTGCCTCCAAGCATAGACTGTAAAAAAAGATGGACGTAGTAAGGTTTCTGAAGGTTTCTGAAGGGACGAGCGCCACCATGTTGAAATTTTTTGGAGCCGGAGCAGCCACAGCGAAGCCGGGGGTTGGCTGCAGCACCGCCTGCTATTGGTCCGTAATCGCCGACCTGTCAATCACTGGAGAGGCGACCTGCCAATCACTCGGAAAACAACCCTGTTTTATAACAGTTATATCCCATTAATGACGCAATTATTTTGAAAATCGCCATATGGTCACACATTAGAAGAAGTGAAATAAGCTACGGATTTGGAGTTTTTTTGGAGCCGGCGTCTAGTGGACGATAGAGAAATTGCAGCTTTCAGTCACTTCCTTATTGGCTTCAATAAGGAAGTGAATAAGGAAGCTTCCGTGGTTTTGGCCGCTTGCCTTCAAGGAACGCAACCAGAGTAGCTTAGGGCGGTCACAAAACAATATGACCACCATCCCCGGCTACAACAAATCAATAATACTTAGAGTAGCACCTTTATGCTTTCAACAGCATTCACTAAAACAGCTATATACCTGAAGTAATGGATCGGTCTCTTTGTTCATTTGTCCCTCTGTTAACGCAATTTCTAGTTATTACTAAAGCCCCAATGTGCTATTTAGGTGTGTCCACTGTCAACAGACTGTCAAAACTGTAAGAATCAATTATTGTATAATGTTAACTGGTATAAAGACATAGAGTAGTTGTACCCAGCAAGTACTGGTGTGTATTTACTGTACTACAAACTTTGGACAGTCTCTTAGTGATTTTGTTCTCTATCATTCAAGTTAATATTTAGTAGGTAAGTGTGTATATATAAGTACAGGATAAACATTGCCCCAGTTTGCATCATTTTTGAGTAAATCTTGCAAATTTGTAAGAATAGACACATAAAATATAGAATATCCTGCATTTTCTTCCTGTGTAGCTTCATGAGAACAGCAAGGCACTAACGCTGTCAGTTGTTGGAGAGTGTGTGTGTGTGTGTGTGTGTGTGTGTGGGATGGTTTATGAATAAGCCTAAGGACAGCCAGACAACTATCACCTTGAGTTTGAATCATCTTCATGAGATGAAATTCATGACGTTTCAGTCAAAAAAAACAAAAAAAAAACACCCAGAAACTGAAATACCAAGCTGTAAAAAACTAGAACTAATTACCTTCTGTGGCTGACACACACACACACACACACACACACACACACACACACACACACACACACACACACACACACACTTTTACCCTATCCTGTCTATATCTTTGTGTGTGTGAATGCGTGCATGCATGCGTTCTTGTCAATGTGCCGATGTGTGCATGCCTGCATGTCTGTGTGTGTGCGTGTGTGTGTGTGTGTGTGTGTAGTCTAATGCCTGGTGTCTTGGGATTAGAGTGCAGTAACGAGGCGAGAGCAGGATAATGTCATATGAATGTTGTTTAAATACCACTGAGCCTCTGAAATAACAGCAGATATCATACTGTACACTCATGGCATTCCAATACCAGTGGCTGTCTCCCTTATTCACAGTTGTTTTTGTTATTTTTAAAGCACAAACTTTACGGTGTCAAACCTAGCTTGAGATGAACTGGTGTACCGGCTGACAAAGACGGGACACCATGGATGCATGGGTGTGACAGTAAAGTGTTTCTGAGGATTATTTCCTGGAGGAGACTTCCATTTCTTCCTGTCAGCTGATTGAGAGATGAGAGAAGAGATGAAAACACTCGACTCAGCTCAATGAAATAAGGAGAAAACAGAAAGTTTGGCTTCATGTTTCCTGTGATGGATTCTCTCGCTGTGTGGAAGTTTGTTTTCCTACTGGGCAAGAATGAATGGCAGCAAATGGCTTCTCCTGAAGGAGAAAAACGAGCCTGATATCTGAAACTATGCTGACTGTGTGCAGAACCAGAGAGGAAGCTGGACCGCTGCTACTGACTTGAAGAACACCAGTGTTATCCCTTAAGGACTTCAATACCCAGAAATCCTGTGTGGTGAGGTCAGTAAAGCGGTCTGTGCTGCTTTATACCAAAGGAAACCAAAGAGACAAGACAGGAAAAAGATCCAAAGTTAAGTCTAACGCTGGTTGACTGCTGTTTAGGAGACAGTTTTGGATTTCTCCCCAACGATGGCTGAACCTCTTAGTTTACCAGCATTGCCCGACAGGATCTTTGGGTAATGAAGTCCTCAAAATTCAGACAGTTACCTCTGGCTGCCACTTGGGGCCGCCAACGTACAAAGTTGCCTCGTGCAGCTTTACACACACTAAAACACTTTTTGACTTACAAACTGGTATTTAGCACCTTTTTATTTATGAAATACACCAAGAACCGGCCCTATTAGCAACATTTCAGCACAAATGTGTCTGTGCCATATTTATCTCAGTAAACCTGACTCACTTTGCCCTCCGGTGGTTAAAATGAGCAGCCGGCATTCGAGAACAATTGTCCAGAGATACATTATGTGGTAAAATATGTTCCCACCTTTGGCGTCCCGGTGGATCAGTGGTCTAAGGAGCATACCGCATAAACTCAATGTCCTGCATTCAAATCCAGCCCAGGACCTTTGTCCTGGTCTGGCATATGCCATTCCCCTCTCTCTACCATCTTTCCTGTCTCTCCAGCCTGTGACTATAAATAAAAGCAACCAATAAAAGTAGAAACACCCAAAAAAAGAATCTTAAAAAAAAAAACATGTTCCCACCCCCAGTATAAAGGTATATTTGAGACACTCCACCCTGTTCCTCTTCTCACCGACCCGGCCCAACCCCAGAAGAAGCTCAAACTGGGTGCAGAATTACTCTTTAGTATATCACTCTCACTTTCTCTCTCTCTCACACTCTCACACACACACACACACACACACACTCTGAACGTGCACTCTGAGCCGGTACCCCTGAACCTGCAGAGGACACCTGTGTGGTTCAGGGTGGGCGGGGCCTGTGTCGTGGCCCCTGGGTGCTGCCTGCTGTTTCAACTTCAGTACCGGCTGAAGATGAAAGGAGCGGGCAGGTAGATGTGGAAAAAAAAACACACACAGTCAAGTCCAGTAGATAGAAGCAGAAGCACACACACACACACACACAATCCCCCCTACCTCTTTCCTTAGCTCTTATTTCTTTTATTTCTTTACCAAGCACGTCTCTATCTTAAATGAGTCATGATGAGGCTTGTTACATCGCCATACTGCAAGTGGCATTTTGGATAGAAATTCATTTTATAGATAATTTTAACTTCCTGCATTTGCATCCTCTTCAGCAGTGGTTCTCAACGTGGGGTCCAGGGATCACCAGGGGTCCTTGAAGGGGCTCCAGAGGGTCCCCAGCAAACTGATGAATTGTTAAACTTCAGCATTAGAGAATGTAGAAGAATGACTGTTTTGATCATAGTTTCTCTGTTATCTCTGTTATTCTGGACAAAATCAATAAATAAATATTCTTATTAAAAATATCCTAAGATTTGAGTCCAAGAGACAAAATCTCATCAAATAGGGATCCATGGCTCTAATGTGGACTAAATTAGGAATGCTTGATATGAAAAAGGTTGAGAATCACTGCTCTTCAGTACAGTACAGTTCAGTAAATCCAAGTCATAATTCCAAATCTGTGTTTCCAGAACGTTTGATTTGAACATTTTTCAAGGTTCTTTCATGTTTTTGAATACCAAAGTCTAATGGGAGATTTGTGTTTTCCTGTTTTTTTTATATTAAATAAAATGTGGCCTATCCAGGCCTTTGAGCTTTGGCTGCAGTTATCATCTAAAGTACAATGAAACACATGTTTTGCTTTATTAAAGATGCAGGCAGCTTTAATCTTCTCACAAATGGGTTTTCACTCCTTTAGTAGATTAGTGTTGGCCTATTTTTCCAATGTGGGACCCCACTGGCCCATAATGAACCACGTATTAACAGGCTTATCATCATTTATTGTACTGTGGTTAAATATTAAAACTATGCTTTCACACTAATTCCTTATTAATGAGTTTGATTTTCCCAAGTTGAATCTAAAACCAATGAGAGTGGGAGGTGAGGCTGCGTCTCCGGAGCTTAGTGACTGAAATGGACCGTAGTCTAAATCAGAGCTCCTTTAAGTTTTTCAACCTCAGTGAAACATGTATTCTCTTGTTGTGAACCCGGCCCACCAGCAAGATCCTGCAACCCATAAAGACTCTAACCAATAATTTAAGGCTGCGTTCACACCCAGCTGAGGTTTCTCTGAGCTCTGCAGCGTTTGTGCCGGTTTGTCCAGGTGAGAACGATGACCTTTGAACTCTGGTGGCACCAAATAACGGCACCGAGACTCTCAGTCCTCTAACAAGAGAACTGCAGTGTGGATCGTTAGGAGTGAGATCGCAATCCAACTAGTGTTCGCAATCAGGCTACAGTCATATGTGTAGGAATTAAACCTGCCACTGCAACACCATTTACACACAGACTGAGGATAACACTTCTACATGTCAGTGCAGTACACATAGCTTGCACACACACACACACACACACACACACACACACACACACACACACACACACACACACACACACACACACACACATCAGACTCGCGCACCTTATCCGAATCCAAAACCGTGACCTTATTCACTTATTAGGGAGACAGATTGAACCACTGTGTTCCCTTTCCAGTTTGATTTTATTTTCTCTTGTTGCAATATGAATCACTGAGTACAAGATACATTTGAAATGAAAAAGAGCATGGTGGTTGGTTTCAGGTGAGCTCAGATTTCTCTCAGAGACGCTCTGGTGCCCCAAAGCAGGATACAAAATTCAAAAATTTGAACTGAATACTGTTCTCTCAAGTGTGTGACATCATTTTCGGCGCTGCCTCAATTTTTGTTGAGGTGGATTGTGATGGGTTTTGAAGCTTCAATGAAAAAAAAAAAAAAAATCCTCCACACCATGGTTGTTAGCAAATTTGTTTTCTTAAATTTCAGTAACGCATTAAAATATAATAGCTGTTATGATTGATGATGTTATAGCCCTAACTTCATTAAGTGTCACTTCCAAACATCCCATTCATTTTCACCACAGCTGAAAATGGATGGGAAGGGATGGCAAGGATCCGGAAAGAATCCAAAAGCCCATAAATTAGACACTTGAGAGGACAATTATTGAATTACAATTGAATTGAATTTTACGCTTTAAATTTGAAGGCCACATCACCTAACTTCCAGTATTGTCTTGGCTGTCTCTGGTTGGCTTGACCCACAGAACTTGAATGGATAGAACGGTTATTTCAATTCAACTCAATTCAAATCAACATTCCTGGACGGTTGGAGCGGCGGCCATTTTGCTGTGAACCGTCGGAGTAGATTCTGTATAAAGCGACTTACAGCAAGTCACTGAGCTGAGAGGTTTTACAGCAAGAACCAAAGCAGCTTCTCTGTCTCCTTGCTGCCATGGATTGCTAACATGCTAATGCTAACATGCTAATGTTGACTAGAAGAGCTAGAGAGAGAAGTCCAGTCTGTGATAAAGCGACGTTAGCCTCGTCGCTAACGTTAGCTTCCAGTTGAGTTTTGACAGTTTGCTAACAGACTCATCTGCTCAGTTCTTTACAGCCTTAATGTCCAGACTTGTGTTGTCACCATAGCAACTAACGCTTAAAATTCCACAATTGCCATTTTATGCGGTAGGCTACCAGCCAAATTACAAAGCGACAAACAGTGGAAGGACCGTTCTATCCAATCAAGTTCGGTGGCTTGAACCCCCCTTGGCTTGAAGCAGCTTCTATCCGTCCTGGTGGACTTGTCCTGGTATTAGTGCGTCACACTCCAGCTCCGCCGCCGAGGTAAACGGCGTTATCGTTTCCAAGGAGATTTCCCCGTCGTCCTCGAGCCGGACGGTGGCGGGAAGCAGCAGCAGGCTCTTGTGGTTCCTGGAGCCGTCGGAGATGCTCGACACCTCGTCGAACGGCGCGCTGCCGTCCTCCAGGCGGTCGGACCCGACGCTCACCGTGCGGGGGGGATGCTGCTGCTGCTGCTGCTGCTGCTGCGCGGCCACCAGCACCTGCCCGTCCTTGTGGAGCGTGGTGTCGTGATGGTAAGACACGAGCTCGTTGCTGAAGTTCACGGCCTCCACCGCGTTGCTCGAGCAGATTCGGTTGCAGCCCAAGATGGTGGCGAAGGCCCTCCGGAAGTCCGCGTTGAAGGCGTAAATGACCGGGTTGAGCGACGAGTTGGCCCAGCCGAACCAGACGAACACGGTGAAGGTGGTGTCGCTGACGCACGGCGGGTCGCAGAACGGAACCGTGCAGTTGAGCACGAAGAACGGCAGCCAGCAGAACACGAACACCCCCATGATGATGGACAGCGTCTTCAGGACTTTGGTTTCCTTCCTGAACGACGTTTTCAGGGAGTTCTCGTCGGCGGGCCGGTGCTGCTGCTGCTGCTGCCGCTGCCGGTTCCGGTTCTGGCCGTGGTTCTGGTTCTGGTTCTGCGCCTGCTCCACCGCCCTCTCCAGCGACGCGATGCGGCGGATCTGGGTCTGGGCGATCCGGTAGATCCTGGTGTAGGTGGCGATCATGATGACCACCGGGATGTAGAAGCTGATGAGCGAGGAGGAGATGGCGTAGGTTTTGTTGAGGTTGGCGACGCAGCTTCCGGTGTTGTTGTTGATTATGTTGATGTTTCCGGTGAAGTTCCTGGCGCTGGCGGCCATCACCGCCTCCCCGTGCCGCCCTTCGCCCTCCCCTGCTTCCTCCTCCTCCTCGGCCCGGTGCCAGTTGAGCTGCACCGGGATGAAGGAGATGAGGATGGAGAGAGTCCACGCCACCCCGATCATGATGAACGCCACGCGGTGCGTCATCTTCCGCTCGTACTTGAACGGGCTGGCTATGGCCCAGTACCGGTCCACGCTGATGATGCACAGGTTGAGGATGGACGCCGTGGAGCACATGATGTCAAAGGCGATCCAGATGCCGCAGAACCGGCCGAAGAGCCACGTGCCCGTCACCTCGGAGATGGCCTCCCACGGCATCACGAGCACCGCCACGAACAGGTCGGACACGGCCAGGGAGATGACGAAGAAGTTGGTGACTTTGGAGCGCAGGTGGCGGAACTTGACCACGGCGGCGCACACCAGCGTGTTCCCGAGCAGCGTGGACACGATGAGCAGGAACAGCACGCAGCCGACGAGGACGCGCAGCCCGCTCCCGCCGGTCCCGCGGTCTTCCTCCTCCTCCTCGTCCTCCTCTTCCTCGCCGCTCGTCCCGTCCAGCTCCGACAGAACTTGGGTGAAATTATTCCAGCTCGTGTAGTTTTCCATTTTTGCGGTGCGTTAGAGGGAACAGCAGTGGAAACCGCAGTTAAAATCCGTGCGTAAAACCGCTTCGCCGGTTCCCAACCGCGACCGTCACGCACACCATCCTCTGATCTTTGTATTTAAAATATTAACAATGATGGAAAGGTTGTTTTCTTCAATAAATATCCCGCTTTCTCCGCCTCGGTATCCTTCTTTTCTGAAATGATGCGCTTAATCCCGACAGCCAAAGCGCACAGACTCAGAAAAGCGCTCCTTGGGCTTTTATCTGCAGCAATAATGAAAATAAACATTAATAACTGCAATAATAAATCCTGGCGGCAGTTCAGGGTTTCTCTGTCCCACTGTGAGTCATACTGGAGTCTGCGGTCTGCTGGATGTCACCTCTCCGCTCTCCGCTCTCCACTCTCTCTGTGTGATGCGCACAGCACCCAGGCGGCTGGAAGTCATCGCTGAACTCGTTACCTCCCCAAAAAGTAATACATTACTTAACACTCGTTCCCCATTTCACTGTAAACTATTTTTTTATTTATTTATTTTGATTCTGTTGGATAAAGGCTCATTCCAAGTCATTTTACCAGACATCCTCACATAATTTGTTTGTTACTGTTATCTAAATTATCAGTATCTAATAGGATTAAATTCTGGCCCATGTCCAAGAAAAACGGGGTACTTATTACTCTTGAATCATTTCAAATGTAGCGGTATTAATTGTAACGGAGTAGTAATCCGTTACTCATTGCATTACTTTCCCGTTACACCTCCCAAAATCGCCTCTCTTATGCCTTTCTATGTGAATAATTAGACGACTAATTAAACGATTAATTATGAAAAAAAAAAAAAATGAATGAATGAGATGGTGGTTGCTGGTATTTTGGATAATTCAACTTCAGTCATCTGACATTTAGATGGGATGATAATAACCTATTGTTTGATTGGTAACTGTAATGTCATCACTGAAATCGAAATGTCATTTGTTAATAATTACAGTAATAGTATTCCTGTAAGGGTGTATGAGTGTGTGTAGAGGGAGTATGCTGAACAAGAGAATACTCCCAGCTACTCTACTATGGCCTGTATTAGTAGAAAATATGGGACTGTCAAAATCAACTGGTCATATAATGTGAGTGCAATAATAAGCAAGTGAGCAGCACAGAATGTACAGTTTATGCAGTAAATGCAGCTCTGTGTGTGTGAGAGAGAGAGAGAGAGAGAGAGAGAGAGAGAGAGAGAGAGATTTCACTTGCTTTAAATCCTGATTATGTGCCAGTTTGGCCTCTGCTGCCTCTCTGTGGTTTCAGTGACAAACAGCCAAATATCAGACACAGAGGAATCTAAATATTCAGGTTTCACAGTAACACTTCATACATATTAATCTCCTGGATGGTGCTGAGGTGACGGAACTCAAAGTGAGAATAGTAATAATAATAATAATCTTTATTTGTATAGCACCTTTCTTAACAAGGAAATGAAGTTAAAACAACAATGCAAATACACAACACCAATAACCAGTGGTACCAAAACAATAAGAGAAAACAATTATAAACAAGCAACAAGCATAGAAGAACTGGAATTGTACATAGACTGTAATACAAGCTGCTGCCTTAAGAGATTAAATAAGCCTTTTTATAAAAATGGGTTTTTAAAGAATGGTTTTCTCATGCATATATCATAAAAAATCCTATTTCTGCCTAAATATGAAGGCAGGTACAGTTGAACTGACACGGGTGTCCTTTTCTGAACACACACACACACACACACTCGCACTTGGGTTTCAGCACCACAGACAGTACAGTAATGCACTCTCCAGAGCCAGTCAAATTTGGCTCTGCACATGATAAAATTTCGCAATAAAAATTTACATATTCAGTATTTAGATTGCATTTTAAAACATTTTAAAACATCCAATATATTATATGCTGAAATGACTATGACTCGTCCGAAGCCACGGTGACAAGCATCTTCATATAATCTGATAGATTGTTTTTCTAATCACATTTCTGAACATTCAGTGTCTGACAGAATTAATGTCTGGCCCATTGCCCTCTGACTGCTCATAGAACCAATTAATTAATGCATGATGTGTCGTTATAGAACATCTAATGTTTTTTTGAAGCAAATGAACATTTCAGATAATTACTGAGGTTATTATGAGGCCCTCTGCTGGTGGGAGCTGTTGTACTTGAAATTACTCAGAATGAAGTAGAATGAAGAGAATAAATACAAATTTAATTTTGCTCTCAGTAAACTTTACTTGTTTTAATCCAGTCTTGGTCTTCATCAGGCAACACGCTGACTTTTTATCTTTTCCCTTTGTTTAGTTTTTTAACTGAACCTGAGATAAAGTTTTACTATTTTCTGTCTCAGATGGTTGAAACTCTGCCATAACATTCATTCACGTTCATGTGTAACTATAGAGACACAGTCAGAATGAAAACCATAACCGGTGAGAGAGGAAACTAGAATATGTATTTGATTTAAAGGAAAAATCCCCCCAAAACACTATTACACTAAACACTACTGTTGATGTAGCTTACATTTCTTCTTCCTGTGGAGAACTGGTCAAACTGCTGCAGGCTGAGGGAAAGTGGGTAAAATAAAAAAGTAAATTAGAACATTTCATCACAAAATAACACCTGGAATGTGCTGAGCATCACAGACTGATGATATACTATAACAGTATGAGGGGATCCGATGGGGGAATTGTCCATTTATTTTATGTTACTTATTTTTAGTTTATTTTGTCAGGGACCATGTACAGAAAAACCCAAAAAACAATCTTCTCTTTAATCTCTCAATTAAAGAGAAGAGATGCTTGGCACCAGATTTAGCTATTTTCCATCTGTAGTCCTTTAGGCAGGCAGACATAAAAACATTGCAAAATACTAGGAAGAAAAAAACATTAAAAATCCAATAAAAACTTTTCAGCACAAAAGACTATCACTCATCCGGCTAAAGCACAGGAGGTACAGTTCAGTCCAAACAGAGTCCAGGCAATTTTCATTTATTTATGTTTACAAAGTGCAGGGAGCAGAAAGTCTTTTGAAAAAGGCAAAATCTGTATCCACTGGAGTCAGTAGATTCTGTTTTGAAGAATGTTTTGTGCAAAAGTTTTAAAAATCCAAACAACGGCTTCACATTTTCACATGAAGTGCTAACCTTGGCTCCATTTCTCCAAAAATGAACCAGAAGTTTAACTCTGCAGTGCAGTGTGGAAGTGTTGGTCAGACTGCAGGAGGCTGTTTACCTCCAGCTGCTCTATAACATTACCACCCTAAATTATTTAAACTAGAATTTATAACCTCCTCCTCTCCTCTCCTTGTCTCCTCTCCTCTCTCCTCTCCTTGTCTCTTCTTCTCCTCTCCTTGTCTCCTCTCCTCCTCTCCTCTACTTGTCTCCTCTCTCCTCTCCTCTCCTTGTCTCCTCTCCTCCTCCCCTCTCCTCTCCTCTCTCCTCCTCTCCTCTCCCTTCTCCTCTCCTCGTCTCCTCTCCTCTCTACTCCTCTCCTTGTCTAATCTCCTCTCCCCTTTCCTCTCCTAGTCTTGTCTCCTCTCCTCTCCTCATCTCCTCTACCTTCTCCTCTCCTCTCCTCTCTCCTCTCCTTGTCTCCTCCTCTCCTCTCCTCTCCTCTTCTCCTATCCTCTCCTCTCCTCCATGGTGGGTCACACAAACACACAAACCGCTCTCCAATTATAATAGTGGGATGAACTACAACCTCCGCAAACCAGTATCCTCTTAAAATAACCTGACATTTACATAATTCACCCCTTAATTCATGCAAAATACCCTTACAATTAATTAAGGAGGAGATCCCATCAAAACCTCCTTAAACACCCTTTAATGTTTGACTCCTTACTTTCTAATTTAATGTAAAATTCATGGAGACAGGAACTTTTCCCTTAATAACTCATTAATAACCTGTAAACCTGCACAAAAGGCATAAAACATCCCTTAATTTCTGGTGTCTCTATGAATCAACCCATGAATATGAAATCCCTTAAAAACTCACGACACTAACCTTGGTATCTTTAGCGGATAATTAACGTTCATGTAATGGAGAAATTAAAGATATTTCAGGGTTAAAAGTAAGGGGTTTGGTTTCGTAGTGAACTGTGAGAAAGTTGCCTGTTGAAAAGTTTCTCAAAGTTTAAAAATCCTTTTCTAACTCGTCTGCTTCTCTCCATCTCTATCTCCTCCTTTGTGATCGGTAGAGACTTAACAAGAGAAATCAATAAAGGATAATGGCCTTTACCTGGACTCACCTCAGCATTGTGCTTCATGAAAAGACTAAGTACTGTGTAAATATAGATCGAGAGTGAGGTTCCTTTGAGAAGAAATGAATCAGCTGGCTGCTGCTCATCTGTATTCAAGGCAAGTTCATCGTCGGCCTTGGGCTTTTTCTGTTACAAAGAATCATCGCACATAGGACAAAATCTACATTTAAAGGACCTAAGTGTTAGAGAAGCAGACTTGAGAGCAGAAAGTGGGTTTAAAAGTGGGAGAATGTGGACAGGGAGGGTGACTGAGCAGCACTCTTCCCTTTCTCAACAGCGACCGCTAAGGAGCTCTTGAGCAGAAGGCTCCTCTGCTCCGTCTCAGCTGCAGAAGACTGGGCACTGCAAAAAAAAAACATCCATCTTAACAAGTCATTAAGTCATTTAGTCTCATATTCAACCTTCAAATCTTATTTTTGTGAAAACAAGAGAAGAACTCTGTCAATGAGGAGAGATAACTCCACTGGTAACACTTTACAATAAGGGTACATTAATTAAGGGTTAATTAATGCTTAATAAGAATTGACTAACCCTAACAGTTAACTAATGTGTCTGGTAATAATTTACTAATGGTCATAGTCATCTTTCTAAACTATTATAAACTATTAAATAATGTATAAATGAACAAGTGCGAAACCCTATTCAGTTTCTATGGACAAAAAAACAATCTACATGTTCCGTGGTTGCTTTTTCTGTGTTCTAACAATTTATGTTAAATGTATATATATATTTTTTTATTTACCTTTATTTATTCAGGGTGGTCAATTGAGAGCGGGTGCCCTCTTTTACAATGACGCCCTGATGTGGTGATATGGTGTTGTTAATCAGCCGTAACCTTTTCACGTCTGTCAAACAACTGCATGATCGTTATAACTGAATTATCGGCTTAAAAAGGACCCCCCCCCCACCTATGAGCATTTATACAATGGAAAAAATTACATATAGCCTATGCTAAGACTACAGAGGGAAATATTTATAGAAAGATGGACACCACTAATGGAGGCAATGGGGGAACATTGGGATGGGAACTGAATGAACATATAGTCTACTTAGTAAGGAACTGGGTCTGGTACTGTGTCTTCTTTAAAGTGAGACAAAATAAACAGTACATTTTATTTTTGGCTGGACCGCAACAGCGGGGCCAGCCCTACAATCGCGAATGTCTGTCACTGACTGACTGACTGACTGACTGACTGAGTGACTGACTGACTGACTGACTGAGTGATGAAGTTACACCATTGGTCGGCCGTGGCACGTGGCACATCATAGCGTCACTGAGCCAGAAATTTAAGTTTCGTTTTCTCCGCCGTCTAGTTTCTCCGCTGAGATCAGGAGCCCGTTTCTCCCACACAGTAAGCAGGCTGACCAATATCATGCATGTAAGCTGAAGCTAAAGTAGAATCTATCCAATTATATCATATCACCGTTTATGTCGATGCATATGCGCGTGCTCAGTCCACCTGAAGCCCCTCTGTTCTGTCGGGGGAGAGAGAGACACAAACAAGCATGGAGGTTTCATCACGCCGAGGGCTTATTTCCGACCTTCCCGAAGTTTCCCGGGGCCACGGTTCCGGCCAGTGCCACTAGCTGGGCGCCGCTTTGTTCCCGGTGATCCGGCGAACAGCGTTTTCGGCACCGACGGGTAACAGAGCGCCCGGCGCTTGGATCGGGAGGATCGATGCGGGCCGTGGGCGCGGTGGAGACGACAGCGGTGGAGAAAGAGACGGGACACGCTGGAACGATCAGTATGGATGTATGGACTATTATTCTGTATTAGCAGTCTACAGCAGAGTTAGTTACACCATTGGCCGGCCGTGGCACGTGGCACACTCATACACGGTCCAGCCATATACTAGGTTTTGACCTAGTCTTGTTTATTTTTTGATAAATAATATGGATATTTTCCTATGTATATTGGACTGAATATGTATGTCTATGTAAGGTGAACTTGTATATAACCCATGTTTAGTTTTGTTTTGATATGTTTGTGTTATGTACGTTATTGGGTTATTTTCAGTATTGTTATTATTATTATTTCAATTTGTTTTGATTTATTTTTATACATATTTTCATGTTGAATTGTTTGGATATATAAAACTCTACAAAAATTGTAACCCCTTGTAAAGGAAACTGTCAACCTATGTTGAAATATTTTTTATGTAAAAGGGGATGTGAGAAATAACCAAATAAAAAATAAGTAAAAAAAAAAAAAATAACTGAATTATCTGGAAGTTGCAAAATGCTAACAAGCTAGCAAACTTCCGTTCAAACTTCCGTTCAAGAGAAGAGTCACGCTGCATTTTGACACTTAAATAAAAAAAACATTTTAATGATCCTGCTGCTGTTTGACAGCCATAAAAACGACTAATTATTTACACCAGATACATTTCACGTAAATTATTAGAACACAGACAAGCAACCACAGAAAATGTTGATTTATTGTTTTGCTCATAGAAATTGAACAGGGTTTCACACTCGTACCACACTTTGGAGCCGTGGCCTTTTTGCCGTGTCATCTCCATTCTTCAGTTCTCTGAGCCTGACCAACTCAGTCTGCTGCCACCAGCTAACAGGACCTCACTCCTGTCCTTTTCCCATCTCACCGAGGAGCAAGTCTCCAAACTTCTGCTTGACTCTCGTCCCACTACCTGTCCATTGGACCCCATATCCTCCAACCTCCTGCAGGCCATCTCGCCCACACCTATCTCTGCAGTCACAGTTTTAAGCAAGCCCGGGTTACCCCGCTGCTAAAGAAACCTACACTCAGCCCATCTCAGGTTGAAAATTACAGGCCGGTTTCACTCCTCATCTTCCGTTCCAAGACACTTGAGCATGCAGTCTTTAATCAAGTCTCTGAATTCCTTTCTGAGAACAACCTGTATGATCCTAACCTGTCTGGCTTCAAACGCGGACACTCTACCGAGACTGCGCTCTTGTCTGTAGTGGAAACACTGCGATCAGCTAGAGCTGCCGGTCAGTCCTCTGTTCTAATGTTGCTAGACCTATCGGCCGCCTTTGACACGGTTAACCACCAAATCCTCCTCTCCACACTCGCTGAGCTCAGCTTCTCAGGCTCTCCGCTGGTTTGAGTCCTACCTCTGAGGGAGATCCTTCAGAGCTTCAGAGGTCAGTGCTTGGACCCCTTCTCTTTTCAATATACACCACCTCACTTGGCACAGTCATCCGCTCACATGGCTAACTCATACCATTCATATGCTGACGATACCCAGCTCCTCCTATCGTTCACGCCAGATGACCCCACAGTTTCGGCACGGATATCGGCATGCCTCGCCGATATCTCGGCTTGGATGAAGGAACACCACCGTCAGCTTAACTTGTCAAAGACTGAGCTCCTTGTCATCCCAGCCAGTCCCTCTATACAACAACAGATCAGTATCCAGCTCGAATCAGCTCAGCTCATTCCCACAAAGTCTGCCAGAAACTTGGGCATCATGATTGATGACCAACTTACCTTCAAGGAGCATGTGGCTTCTGTTGCTCGGTCATGCCGATTTGCTCTGTACAATATCAGGAAGATCAGACCCTACCTGTCTGAGCATGCAGCACAACTCCTGGTACAGGCGCTTATAATATCAGCCTTGACTACTGCAACTCCTTACTGGCAGGGCTCCCGGCATGTACGCTCAAACCTCTGCAGATGATCCAGAACACGGCGGTGCGTCTGGTCTTCAACCGGCCCAAAAGAGCACATGTCACTCCGCTATTCATCTCCCTCCACTGGCTCCCAGTTGCTGCCCGCATCAAGTTCAAGTCCTTGATGCTCGCCCTCATTCAGGTCTACGCTCCCTCCCGCCCACTACGCTCTGCCAAGGAGCGGCGCCTGGTGCTGCCACCACAACAAGGCCCTAAGTCTCTAGCCAGACTCTTCTTCTGTGGTTCCTCAGTGGTGGAACGAGTTACCAAACTCCATTCGATCCGCAGAGTCCCTCTCAGTCTTTAAGAAAAGGCTAAAGACCCAGTTCTTTAGTGAACACCTTCTCACCTGATGGACTGCGTAATCCAAAAAATAATAATCTTTATCTGCCTCTATGCACTCTATGCACTGGCTCGTAGCACCTATGTCCTGTTGGACCAGAACTTAGCTTTATGGCACTTACTCTTGTTGTTCTCTCTCGACTAGATTCTTGCTTGAGCCAAATGGGAAATTGTTAAACTCTGTTAAACTGTCAGTTTAAAATTAATCTCTGATCAAAGTTTAAATTAGAGTTTAAAGTTTTGGAGCAACAGGATTCAATGAAATCCAGATTTAAAGTAAAAACTAAAGGTGTAAATTCAACCCTGCTTAGTCTTAAACTAGATTTAAAATTTGGTGCAACAGAATTAACTGCAAAACTAGGATTTAATCGAGTTTA